>NW_017306778.1:6361-31036 GCF_000935625.1 Nanorana parkeri | reverse complement strand
ATCTCTGACAACTCTGATTGGCTGATAGCTCAAATCACAGCCATTCACGGGCACACTGGCCACCAATGTGTTTTCTGCAGTGACATTTAAAAATGGTGCTCGAAAGATACATATCTACCTCCATTCCATGTTTTTTAAATTTGGTGGTACTAAGGTGGTTAAGGTAAATCAAGAAGAATCTGCTGGGTTACAGTAATTTTCATTTAAAGGTTAAAGTAAAATCCATTGAACCCTTTTCTGAATGTTGGATGGAGGAACCCCTCAAATACCATTAATTTGTCTAAGACTTTCTAAAAAATATTTGATTTCTTCATGAAATTGAGGATTCTGAAGTTGCCCATTGACCAGACTGTCCCAACCTGACTTGAGCTCAGGCAACATGATTGTTAATAGATCTTCAGGGATGTCAAGTTCTCACTGATCAATATATAAGCATTTACCCTGATTTGAATTGTGTATGGAACAAAAGAAGCAGTTATGTGATTACAATGACCATCTCAGTTAAATGAAATGTTAATGGATATAGTTGTATGAAATTCTAGTGTATATCTATCAGACTTCCAATGTTGACAGTATGCCCTATACTGTATAGCTTGATTATTAGTGCAGTAAATATCCAGCGATATTCCCTTAAAAACAATAGGAACATTATACTACATTTCAGTACTACAATATTACTACAGTACCTTTTAATTGGAGATGGTGTCATCTAAAACATTGCAGATAGATTCTGACAGGCAGATATGGATGCTATATTTCATTCTTAGTACTTTGCTGTCTAAACTCTTTTAATGAATAACCCTATTTGAGCCTTTTATAAAGCTTTCAATTTTTGAAGGAAAAAGTTGTATATTTCACCATAGAAACTGCTTTCTGTTTTTTTTTTTCTACAGAACCCAATTGCTGAATTGTAGATGCCAATATGTAAGATCACTGTGTTTTAATTGCTAGAAAAATTTATTTGTAGCAGATTTGTTATTTGAGCAAAATTGTGCCTTTTAAAACTAGTAAGTCAGCAAAGACCTTGCCTGTATATCAATATCTTGTTACCTGGCAACTCATTGTTTTTCTTCCTGTATCCTAGGCACCCAGGATAAACCCTAGTGGACAGGGACATTTATGGGAACAAAAAAATTAAAATAAAACTTTTTTAATTTAATTACAACATACATTTTTTTATAAGTACACATTGAAAATAATATGTGCCACAAAATAGCAGATTCAATACCTTAAATAGCAACACCTCAATGGATACTCTTAATCTGCAAAAATATACTTGTGTGTCAAATGTCTGGTCTCTTTCTGTGAGATATAATTCCATCTGCAGACCACTATATCATTACTGTGTCCTTTAGCAATGTAGGGGTTGGCAGAAGGAACCACAGAGTTCAGAGAAGGACAGGCATTGGTAAAACCCAGATGTGTGACCAATGAAAAAAGATTCTTCATCCAGAGTTATCTACTGAATACAGCAAAGATTAGCAGTATGGGCAATGGGACATTTAAGTATTAAAAGACTACTACTGTATTCTAGGCACCATTTTAAAAACTGCAATTTTTTAAAACTTGAAGTGAAAGGATCACTTTAGAATTAACCTGTTTTTTTTTTTTTTCATTTTACAGCAAAAGATGTTATGGCTTCTTTTCTGTCTTTATTAGTTCTCAAAGATAGATATGGATCAGTGGGGTTGATTTTTTGTAAGGCGGTTAGCTTAGGAAAGTGAATTTTGACTTTGCAAGGGAATTTTCACTTTGCTTAGTGAATGTGGTGACAATTCACTTTGCATATAATACCCAATCATGTGCAAGGAAATCTAAAAAGAAAACATGATTTTTGCTTTGACATGGTTGGATGGCTGTGACCTCATCCCCTAAGCTAAGTTAAAGTTCCATTGCAAACTGAAAATGTATTTTGCTAAGTGACCACCCTTTAGTAAATAAACCCCGGTTTTCCCAAGTGCTTGATCCAATTATACTTTACCAAACATCGTTATTCTGTAATCTCTAACAAGAGGTATTCATTAAAAACATGCAAGCTAAAGTCTAGAGACTATGGGAAGGCATGTTTGCTGAGGACTATCTGACTCTTTAGCTGTCAATAGTGATTGCACAATGGTTAGTGAATCCTGCCATTACATTGTAAAACTCTAGCTACAGCAAAGTACAGCAAGGAGACCTTCCATGCACCTGCATACTGGTAGATTGCAAAATGTTAAAAGTCTCTATATTTTATTAACTTCAGCTATATATGATGCTTATGTTTTTTTATGTTCCTTAGGGAAGCTCATTATATGTATAATTATATGTAGAACAGAACAACAGAATATGCTTCCTCTAGAAAAAGTCTGCTTCTTTGGATGGCATGGCATTTTTAAAGAAGAACATGAACTGACTGAATGCTAGCAATGTGGAAGGGTGGCATACGTAATCGTTTATGTCTAACACCTGGTACAAGAAAAGCAATACATGTTCATTGTTTTATGTATTTTTGAAGGGGCCAGTGTGAATGATGGCTCATAAAGACCATGTACCATTATGGATCATCCTACTGGCATCAATCAAGGTTTGTTACCAGATACATGTAACTAATAACACCTTAAATTGTAAGTATTTAAGCTAAAATATCAGGACTAAAGTTCTTAGTATTCTTATTATTGTCATGTATTTTTAAAGATATGGTAATCTCTTCACAGTTCTTCTTAAAAAGCCTAACATTACATTTTTAAGTAATCACCCAAATGCTGTTAATCTTACCTGGGATACAGAGGTAACATCTGAAATAGATGGCTATGAGATTTGTTATAATTTCTCCTATCGATTTTTGGATAAAACAACTTGGAAAAAGGTAATCAGTGCTTTTGTTGTTACTTTTATTCTAAATGTATATTTTTTGAGCCTTTATATTTTATGACTTTATTATGCAGATCAAACAAAAGAGAACAGTAGTGCATGCCTATCTATCACAGCATAGCTCTAGGTTACTGATGGCACGTTATGTTTAGTGCTTTATGTTCTTTGTTAATTTTAAGTACTGCTAAGGTTATTAGGCCTTGTTTTGATCATTTTTGATAATTTACATTTCAGCGACTATATACTGTAGATAGTAAACTATCATTGATTGTTGCATTCTAGAATATCTCTGTAGCTACTAGCTATATCATGACCTGGATAAATGAGTATCTTTACAGACATATTAAAATGAGGTGGCTTCATTCCAGCTGAGCAGTTATTCCCCCTTTTAACATTATACTTATAATTGCTGTCAATGCAAATGTCAGTTGCATCACTCAGACTGGGTACATTCGGCTCGGCTATTCTGCCCGGTACCTCTGTGGTACCGAGCAAAATATAAAAACAATTAAAAAAGTAGAAAAAATAAAATAGAAACCGATTGGGCAGAGCTAGCAGTGACAGCTAGCTCTGCCCAACTGTTTACTATTGGCCGGGTGGTTCTGCTGCCGTCAGAATAAAAAAAAACAAAAAACACCATAGGAATGCATAGCCAGATTCCTATTGCACCCGCCCTCTACTGCTGTCAATCACCAGAAGGGGACCTGATGGAGAACTGCAGGTCCCCCTCTGCTGATTGACAGCAGCAGTGGGCGGGTGCAATAGCTAGTTTGCTATTGCAAAGTGAAATAGCCAATAGGAATCTAGCTATGCATTCCTATGCTGGATTTATTTTTTTTCTGACTGAGGGCGGCCAGCAGCCCCATGTCAGAAAAAAAAGCAAAAACAGATTGCAAGGAAAGGTTTACTCTGATCGAGCAGAGTAAACCTTTCCAGAAGAAAGTGTTTCTCTCCTGGGCGGCCGGGAGCCGTATTAGACTCCCAGAGCACTGAGAGGCCGTTGTGATATCATAGCGGCCCCGCCGGGTTCTCGGTGTGTAATGACAGATGGCGTCCCTGGTTGCCTGGTAACCAGGGATGCTGATCTCTCTGCAAGTGGCTGAAACCAGCCGTGAGATGACGGCTAGATCCGCCCAGCTGTCAGAAGCAGGCTGTCGGCCGACCGATTGGCCGGCTGTTCGGCCAGCTTTGGCTTTCACCTCGGCTCAGTAGAGCCGAGGCATATGCCTTCGGCACTACTGAGCCGCTTGGCCAACTGCAGGAACCGAAGGGGTCCTGGGGCCGAAGGTAGCCGAAGGATCAGCCGAAGCTATAGCTAGATCCTTCGGCGGCTTAGTGAATAGAGGCAACCCCTTTCTAGATCATGGTCGGGAATGAACTGTCAAAGTCTGTATCTCAGTTTCTACTCCACACAGAAGCATAGGATAAAGAGCAATATATACTGTGGGTGTTAGGTGATTGAGCTTAATACAAGGTGAGACTTCTTTAAGTGTAAAAAATAATACAAGGTGAGACTTCTTCTTTAAGGGTCTGTTCACACTTAGTGCATTCTGGCTGTGCTGGGCTGTATGTAATGCATTACACAGTGTGATACACAGTGTGAGCCTTGAAACAGTGTGATGCGTACTGATCAACTGCATAAGCACTGTGCCAGGCACACTCACACTGGCAGCTGTGCAGTTGAGCATGGCTACTGGTGTGAATAAGCCCTATGTCTTTTTAACCTACCTGTATGGGAGGCAGACCAGCAGATATCTACAAAATACTAAAAGTTTGGGTATTTTAAAGATATCCTGTGGAGTGGATCATGTACTGCACAGTTAAGTTCTATGGTTTCAGGAGTGTCTAGAATTAGCCCCATAAAAAACACAATATTGACAATATTTCTCATAGCTCTCTAGCTTTTATCAATATCTATCTATCTATCCTATCTATCTATCTATCTATCTATCTATCTATCTATCTATCTATCTATCTATCTATCTCATTTATCCATCTGTAGCCCCTAAAAAAAAAACCTTAAAGGTATATCCCCTTAGTACATACTACATGCAACACAAGTTAAAAGTTTAAAAACTCTGACAGTGAACTTATCTTTCTTGCTCCCTTTTGGTCTATTAAATATACAATTGTGAGCAGATTGTTATACTTGTTTGATAAGTGCAAAAAAAACCTGTTTCACAATGTTAGCGTAGTCCTGTGTCCTATGCACACTTCTGTGTTATGTCAAGGAGTTTAATTAGTCCCCTCAGGTCTCTTCTTGGGCTTTAAAACAATTGCCCTACATATTGTAGAGATAAGAAAAGAGGAGGGATGATTTGGTAGCTTAGCAGAAGAGAACTGGACAGTGCTGACACAATGCGGCTGATTTACCAAAGTAGTTGAGAAAAAAAAGTGTAATATTCAGCTGTCTAATTACTTTGAATGTCCAGTCACGTGCAGATACTGTTCACATTACTATATAATTGAAGTGAATATTTACACAGTTTTGAGTTAGGATTCTCGACTCCTTTAATAAATCAGGCCAAAGGGGATGCCTTTGCTGACCTTCTAGAAGTATAATTTGCTTGGCTGTCTTTCACTTTTTTAAGTTACTTTGCAGTTACTACATTTTTATTGAGTGCAGTTTTTTTAACTATATTAGTAAATCAGTCTCCCTTTCTTGTGATTTCTGTCCACAATATGCTGTTAGGAATGAGCTCTTTATTTTACGTCGAACATGAGTACAATCCAAACCCTTCCTGTCTGCTGTTAGGCAAACAATCTGGCCATAGTTCACCCAGCATCCCTGCAAGCTTTTCTACAAAGAGAAGCTGGCCAGGGATCTGTCATTTGTGAAGGAAGTAGTGGCAGGGCAGCATCCTTGGGTTGGCAGGTCATCATGGCAGTGGGTCAATATTGTCAGGTGATGCTCATGCCCCCCCTAAACGTTTACAAAAGACCCCTATCTAGACATACAGGCCAGCAACATACAGGCCAGCAATCCTGCACCCCCTCCCCTTCATGAACCATACCAGGACAATGTCTGTAATATTGGAGGGTGAGCAACTTCCCCCCAGTTGCAAGACACATTGTCCACATGTTGAGAGGACTATTCCATAATCTTCACATCCTGATCCCCAAAATGCATGTTGGGGTCTTCAGGGGGAAACATATCAGAATATGGAAGCCCCTTTTAGAACAAGGAGGCCCTCAGATATCTGCTCCCCCCACCTGCATAAGTACTGGGTATGTAAACAAGCTGATGGGATCCTGGACTTACTTTTGTAAATTGAAGTGGTAGGCTACATTATCTAGTGTGCTTATCTTTGTTCATAGTTTTTTTCTCAAGCATCCTTATTAGGACTACTGTCTGTGTCAACAAAACATCTGATTGCTACTGTAGCTCTTGGGTAATCACCCCTTTCCCAGATTTGATCATCACTAGTAATCACCTCATTGACAGCACATAGATTTCAGTGTGTTGTAAATTAGGGAATTGCTAACAAGACAGTAAATCACTCAACAGCAAGAGATGTAAACATTACTGTAGCCTAGCCTTTAAGCTGATTAATTATGAAAACAGAAAAAACATCTAAGATTTGTGAAACATGGGGCAAATGTAGATTGTGAAAAATGAAACTGCAAAAGAACATTTTGGGAAACAGAAAATTTATACTAGAAAAGGTTGAATGATTCAGACAGTGATTTTAATTTGAATGTTGTTGAATTGTTGCAACATGAAATTAGGTCTCTAGCACTAGTGTTTTTGCTGTAAAGTGAAAGTATAGTGTATTTCATTGAGTGCATTTTAGTTATTATTGTAGTGTTTACCTTAAAGTAGACATGTCAATTTTGTTTCATTCTGAATGCAAATTCGTACAAAATTACGTGAATTCAGACATTCGGATGCATCAGAATGTCCAAATTCCAATGAGGCAAATTGCAAACAAATCCAAATGTTCTTTTAATGAAATTTTGTATCATCTGAATTCCAATCAAAATAAAACCAAATCGGACATGTGACTGTTTTCTAGCCAATCAGAAAACCCCGTCCGGATCTAAAACAAAATTCAGAAAAGTCAGAATCCGAATAACGAAATTAAATGCCGTTCAGACCCGAAACATGCAAGAAAGAAAAAAGATCCAAAACAAAACAGATTTTTTGCCGGCTTACATGTCTACTTTAAAGCAGAACTGAGAGGGGGGGGGGGGGGAAGGAGCATTCACTGAAAGATGATTGGAGGGGATCATTCCATTCTCCCAGAAAGTGGAGTTACCCTTTGAGCCACCAGAAACTCTCCGTACATAAGTACAATTCTTAAAATGATAATCTGGACAAATTGGATAATTTGATAGTCTCTTCAAGGAGATACTTGACCTGAGTGGGCAAAGTAGGCTTTTATAAAGGCTAAGCACTGTTGCATGAGTTGGGGAGGGGGGACCTTAGCCCTGTCTATATAGGTCATGTTTTACTGTTACCTTTTACCACAGATGCAGTTTTTGATATTTATATTTTATTCCTAGGAGATATTGACAGAGAACTACAGAATTGTTTATCGCCATCTACATACGGGGTTCATAGTATCATTATCAAATGCACTTTGTGATGATTCTTCAATTGTTTTTGAAGGCAATAAGACTGAATTTGTGCATATTTCCACACCAGGTCGGTAAAAAAATTATACTGTCAGATGAAATTGCTATTTGAATCTTAAGTATGATATGGTAGGACTGTAGAGTCCTGCATTTATACATAATATGTATCTATATTGTGAAAACAGAGCTCCATAAAGAAACATATATACCTGTTATACCTATATACCTGGTATACATATTAAAATACCCAAACTTTTTGTGACTGTATAACTTACTTTGCTTATACAGCCATGTGAGTAATCTAGCTTCGGGTCTTGCCAATTAATGATGTTTTGTTCCTTGGACCCTTAGTGGCCTCTATTCAGTCATTTTGGGGAGATTTCTTATAATACAATAACTTGAAAGAGTGTAAATGAATTAATCAGTGAATCTGCGCCGAAGGCATATGCTTCGGCTCAATTGAGCCAAAGTGAAACCTGAAGTGGGTTGAGTGGCTGGCCATTGGCCGGCTGAAAGCCTTGCAACTGACAGCTGGGCAGAGCCAGCCATGATCTCACGACTGGCTCAGGCCAGTTGCAATGACAGTTCAGCGTCCCCTGGTTACCTGGTGACCAGGGGACGCTGAACTGTCATGAGAGCTCAGCGGAGCCGGCCTTGATATCATGGCCAGCTCCACTGAGCTCTCATTGTAATGACAGTTCCGCGTCCCCTGGTTACCCAGTAACCAGGGGACGCGGAACTGTCATGAGAGCTCAGCGAAGCCGGCCTTGATATAATGGCTGGCACCGCCAAGCTCTCATTGTAATGATAGTTCAGCGTCCCCTGGTTACCTGGTAACCAGCGGATGCATAACTGTCTTGAGAGCTCAGCAGAGCCGGCCGTGATTTCAACGCCACCTCCTCCGAGCTCTCATTGTAATGAAAGCAGGTCCGGCGAATAGGAAACAGTTGGGTTGAGCTAGCTATCATTTTCTACTTTTTTCCCCTTACTTTTGTTTACTGTTTTTCTATTCTGCTGGGAACCACATAGGTACCCAGCAGAATAGCCGAGTCGAATGCCACTCAGTGGCATTAGGCTAGTCACTCACTGCCCCTATGAGAATAGGCCGAACAGCAGCGAGTAGCCTGCCGGAGGTTCAGCTCAGCCGATCCAGATGTTGGATCGGTCTGAGTCGAACTCCTTCTTGCTGAGCATGTTCGGCCGACCCGAAGCCAGCCGCAGCAAGCCGGTGTACGGCTGATTTCAGGCGATGTATGGCTTAAATCAGCTGTACAAGCCTGAAGTAAATAGCCGAACAGCATTCGGCTCATTTCACTTCGGGTCAGTTATTAAGAGGCAGCTTTGTGAATAAGCCTTTATATCTCTATGCTAGTTTTTGGTGAATAATTCACAATGCATTAAAATAAAATATCAGTATGACATCCAAGGAACATTGTCAGAAATAGAATTTAACAATGGCAGCCTAGGTATACAGTATTTGTGAAATTCTAACTTGAATAGATTACTGTACTTTTGTACAGCTATCCTTTAACTGACTTTCTCCCTGAACATACTCCAACACTCACCTATCCTCACCTGCCAGATCTGCACAGTAAAGGTTGCTGGGAGCCATCCAGCTTCCTCTATATTGTTCCCTAGCTGGGCAGCTTCTTCTTCTGCATGGGCAGAAAATCTCCATTCGTTCCTGAGAGAACATCTATTATGTGTCCAAAAACTGGATAAACTCTGCATAAAGATTTCCCCATCCAAATGCAAAATAGGACTAGAAAAGAATGAGACTTTGCAGCAGCAGCTATGCGGCTGCCTGCAGGATGCACCCGCAGGAATGGGGACAAGTGAGTATAAGACTTTGTAGGCTGTTTTGGAAGAGGGTTCAGGTAAAGGACCTTGTGAAAAGTACAGTTCTCCTTTAAGGTTCAACTTTCTCATGAATCCACAATTGAAACTCAAGATGTGTTAAACAGAGGGGTATATTTACTTATAATTATAGACTTTATGGACAAAAGTATGTGGACACGCTTCTAAATTTTTACATTTAGGTGTTTCCAGCTAAGGATACTGTAAATTCTACAGCATACAGTTCAAAGACAACTTAAACAATTGTGCACTTCCAGCCTTGTGGTAAGAGTTTGGGAAAGGTACTGCTTTGTTCCAGCATGACTGTGCCCCTTTGCACAAAGTCTGGTTCATAAAGACATTGTTTGATGAGTTTGGTGGGAGAAGCGCAAGGGACCTGCATAGAGCTCTGGCCCTAATCTTATGGAACACCTTTGGGATGAACTGAAGTGCAATTATGAGTTAGATCCAACATGGCTATCTAAATTCACAAATTCTTTTTTTGATGAATAGACGCAAATTTTCAGACACACTCCAAAATTTTGTGGAAAGCCTTTCCACTAGAGTGTAGGCTGTTATAGATGGAAAGGTCAGGAGGCATTTCCATATTAATGACCATTATTTTGGAATGGGATATCCAACAAGCTCATTTAAGTGTCATTGTTAGGTATCCACTTTTAGCCATTACCCGTATCATTTATTCTTATTATTTAGTGACAGATCTAAAGGTTTAATTACATTATTAACAGTTGAGTCTAAAGCTCTATCGTGTAGGTGATGGATGACAATTTACCCTACTATTTTATTCATTATTTCTTAGTGTACAACACAGTTGGCTCTGGGGGAGCAAGAAAAGACAAGTCTGGCATTGCTTAGAAGACTTTTAGGAAAGTTGATAGCAGGGCTGTAGTTATCATAATTGAACCTGTGGACCAGTGCTTGGGATAGCTGGGTTAAAGGAACAGCCTTAGCATATAATACTGTCGTAATTGTTCTCATTCTTAGTTTCTCTATTCTAGTTAGTGGCCACCTTTTGTTTCTGAATTCAACTAAGGAACCATGGGGAAAGGATGCGCAGGGGGTGTTGAGAGAAATCAAAAGACTAGTGTAAGCAACATTAATTCATCTTTATTTTACTTTGTTTGTTGGTCTGTACAGTTAAAAAGTAAATTGGCATTAAAGGGCATTCTAGCATTAACCTAGCTAGTTTCATGGGGTGACAGTTATTCAAAAGGGCATAATTATTCATGATGTCTAAATAAAGTCCTAGCTGTAAAAGCAGCATGACCATATGACCAAGTACATGAAAAATGAATCTACCTACAGTCTTTTACAGCTTCTGGTTAAATGTTTTTCTTTCAGTGTACGTCAGAAATGTATCATGTGCAATATATAATGTAACCGACCTAAACTGTACGTGGGAATGGAGAGAAGATACTCCCTCCGATGCCAAATATTCTTTTGCATTAAGGTACATTCAATTTGGATTTTTTTCTGACAATATAATTATTCATTAATAATGGAATCTGATTTAATTTGTACAGATTATATGATAAAACACTACCATGTACACGATATTTAAAAAGGCATAGGAGGAATATTGGATGCCACATGAAAAATGTGTTCCCCGAGCAAAATAATGATGAAATTCCAAAAATAAGGATTTGGTTCTCTAATAATTCAACTCGTTCCTCAAAAACATTTCGAACAAGTGCGATAGGTGAGTGTTTGATATTCCCTGTTTTCATGATCTAGTACTTATGTAGATTCTGTATAGTGCACACAACAGTTGTATTTCACTTCAATATAAAATTTTCCTTTTTTTTGGAGTAAGGGAAAACTATAAACTTTTTTTTTTTTTTGGGGAAGCTCCCCCTGCTCCCCCCTCCCAGAAGTAATTTGATATTCTCCCAACCTTCTAATCTCTAATGTAAACACAGAGAAGGTGCTCTGGGAGGGACGAGCTGAGCAGCTGAGAGGGAACAACTTGAATGGCTTTATATCTTTTGCTGTGAATTTTTGGATTATTTGTTCCACATTGCCTCCACCTACAGTGGTCATTAAGTGCTTGTTTTAAAGTGTATTTACTGCTTGTTAGGCATGTGTACATATATGTAAATGTATACCAAATATCCTCAGCCTGGCCATGGTTACATTAAGAGGAAACATTATATACAATAAAGTATATCTAAACCCTTATATTGAATTTAATTTATTTGCTAATTTTTGGTCGGTTTAATATACCATTGAAAGTGCTTTGTTATATTTGTTCAACAAGAGCAAACAAATACCTGTTGGTCCTGCCAGAAATCCAGCACTGTCCTGTGCATTCTGCTTTAGAAAGAAGTGGAATAAAAGCACTAGACCTGCAAGGTTTCCCTTTTGGTGAGGCTGGCTAATTAGGATGTGAAAGATTCAGCATAGGTGATCTGACTACCAGAAAGGTAGCATCTACATTCCAGAAGATTTCAAACTGTCTCCTTGGTTTGTGTTGTCAAATTGGAGGATTGTGAATTTAAACGCTACACTCCATTTAATAATCCAGATTCATCTTTAGAAATAGAAATGAAAATAGAAAAACCCAACTTATTTCAGGGGCTGATACAAATACTCTCTAATCAGTGCTTCCTTATGGAGAATATGTATCAGGACTGTAATGGCTCTATAAATTGAATACCATTTTATCCAATGTGTCAAAATGCATAGAGCTCTTCAGCAACTGATTTCTCTCTGATTTGCCTCTTTCATCGGCAATTAAATACTAAATGGCTGTCCAGTCTATTTCAGCCCTGATTAAGGGGGATGTTTTTGGTCTCTGACAACCATTGGTGGTCATTTAATTAAAGACGTTAGACTCCTATCACCTAAGTTGGTTCTCTCATTTGACCTAACTACATGTGGATTGCTCAATTTAGGTGACCCCCACTTTTAGTAGTGAGGTCCCTCATTTTTCTGGCGAGCAGTCAAAGTCAACAGGCTTTTAACCCCTTCATGACTGAGGCCCTTTTTTCAATTTTTTCCTGTTTTGGTTGAAAATTTATGTCCAGCGCCTTACATCTACCTTTTAGATAAATCTGTGTTTCTGATCTGTTTAAGTGTAGTCTGATCTCAGCCTGAAAATTGTCCTGCAGGCAAACCAATGCCTATCATCTGGGCTTTTGATTACAACCAAGCCCTTTCAAAGCTTGCACGTTTAGAGTATTGTGCCACCTGCTGACAACACAAAGTAGTTCTGCTTGATGTGCACTGATTCTGTTTGTGATGATCCTAAATCTGTACAACAATAAGATCTTGTTTGCACAGTCTTCACACTGTATGTAAGTCCCTGATTTTCTGCAAAGAATCTGGATTTTAATTTCAGATCCTGCTTATCTGCACTGGCCCATGACTCCTATTCTGGTTCATATGCTTACTTGAGTCTCTGGACCTGCTTATCAAGACAACTGTTTCTGTTCTTAACTAGATGTCCTCTTTGCTATCATAAATGTTTTGGGTTTTTTTTTGCACTAGAGATGCCTATGAACCACAAATATATTCATGAATCCCCTTCTGCCCATGAAATCTACACTTCTATTTTTATCTATAATTTATAAATTGTCTTACCGTTCTCTTTAATATTTAAAAAAAAGATCACAGCAGATGACTATACAGGTGATGCATACTTAGATTTGTACAGTCTCATATTAGCAGTTAAAACTAATTTAGGTTATGCGCAGTCCATCATGTAGGTAATAATGGCTTCTGTCAATGATGTCAATTCCCAAAGCTCAGCGTTATGAGAGTAGAAGTTAATTTATCTATCCGTATTTTACCAGTCTTTATTTTGCTTGCTGAAACATGCAATTCACAAAAGCTGGAATCGTGAATGCACACGCAGTTTAACGTTCCTTAAGCAAGTGCTATTTTAACATCACAGACTTTATTTTATCTATTACTGTGATAAAATAACGTTATGGGTGTTATTTTAACACTTTTGCAGTGCATTTTGGTAGCAGAAGGGGTGGGGCAGATGCCTAGATGACTGTTACTTTCACTTACATTAGATTTATTTAGATCTACATCTGTTGAAAATCAAACAGTGTAGGGAGAGCAAGCAATTCTCCTTACCACCTATAAAGCCTTTCTTGTTATTAAATATGTTGCATGGAACAATCCGCTTGCTCTACAACCCCACTGAAGGGTGTCCTGGGGCATTTGATTTTTTTGTGTCATGTGAGATTTGCCACTAACCTCTAACTGTAAAAAATCATCCACATTTGTAGAGGGATAAAAACTGTAGAAATGACACCTACATGCTGCCTTCTTCTTTACGCAAAAGCATTAAGCCATTTGAAAATGAAGAAAAAAGGTTCCATTTCTATCTACCTCAAGTCATCTCAGTGCAACAAGCATCAGATAACGCCTGAAATCTGTCATAACTCCACCCTGAAGGTGGTGATAAATCTATGTCTACTTTTTCCTTTTATGAATGGCATTTCTAGCATATTCTATCACTCCAGTTGTTAAAATAACATCTGAATAGTTAAAATAATGTCTGAATAGTTAATTTACTACTTTTTTTAAAAAAAGAAGCGTTATTGAATTCTGTGAATTGACTACCTTTACACAGCAACTATATAACAAGCGATATCAATGAAATAACGGCCGAAATGAAGAAAATAAGCTTTGTGAATTGACCCCAATGTATGTAAAACAATTTAAATAAACAATGCATTGTACTGTATATTCCTAAAAAATGAATAACGTGTTAAATGAATGTTCTCTATGCACAAAAATTGCAATTATTATGAAGGCCATTGTGTATGCAGAATTGTTTACACAGCTCAGAATGTGATATATTAGACTTAATTGAGTTGTTACATTCAATTGTGCTGTTTTAATTGCAGAAATTTTAAATGCTCCAAAAAACATTTCTGTAACCAGAGTTAATGGAAATACAAAATTCAAATGGCTTTCCCCACCAAGTGTGAACCCTGTATCCTCAAACTGTTTCCAGTATCACATTAGAGTTACAGATACTGAGACAAACAAAATATTCAAGGTAAGTATTATAAATAAAATGGTTTTAAAATGTGTTTAAATGATGAACTTGCTCGTTATCATTCTTTATCCTGTAAACATATTATTTTTGGTTTCTGTGGACAAATACTTTTATCGGTATGTAATATTATAGAGTTGAAAGGTTTGATCAGTGCAGAATAGGATATTAATGTGATTTTAAAGTCAAAAGGTTTTTAATGCTGATGAAATCACTTATAATGGATGCTGCTTCTTGATGTTTAAAAGTTTTAGTTTCCTGCAGAATCAGCTGGTCCACTGAGCACTGGTCTTGACTTCCTGTTTTAGAGTGACTCCTTTCTCAAGCAGAGTGCTATGCATTTACCCTTGTGTGTGCTAGTAAGCTGTATGTGTCTCCACAAACACACAGACAAAGCAAATCAAGCTTCTCCCCTCCCTCCTTCTCCAAGCTAGTAGATGAACAGTTTCTGGAATCTGCTCTGTACTTTATACACGATGGTTGTAAGTGTTTGGGCAAAAATGTAAAGCAATGCTCTTCTGGGCAATGTACAGTATATTTGCTTGATCTGGATTCATTATTAAAAAACGTTTGAGAGTTTAATAGAACTTTAAGCTTTATAACAAAATCATTATTGAACTGTACCCAAAAGCACTATCTTCACTCAAAAAGTGAAGATTTGCTATGTTACAAAGTTACATAGTATTTGAGGTTGAATAAAGACACAGGTCCATTAAGTTCAACCTTTGTGTGTCTGTGTGTGATTGTGTATGTGTATGTGTGTACACGAGTCCCTGTGTTATCTTGTTTTTAAGAGTACCTGTACCCCTGTATGTTAGGGTCTCTGAGGAAGGTATCTAAATGCCTTTTGAGTGATTCAATACACTCTGCTGATACCACTGCTTGTGGTAACGAGTCCCAGACTTTAACCACTCTAACTGAAAAAAGCCCCTACACCTGTTGTAGTTAAATCTTTTCTCCACCAATTTTCGGTGGTGGCCTCTAGTCCTTGTTATGGAGTTTACTGTAAAAAGTTTTTTGCTGATGTTGCCATCACCACTAAACAGCTTGTACATCAAAATCATGTCCCTTCTTAATCTCCTCACTTCTAGCGTGAACAAGTTTAAATTTAATAACCTTGTCTCATAGCTTTGGTCTTTCAGCCCCTTAATTAGTTTAGTTGCCCTTCTCTGGACTTTCTCCAGTTCCAGGACATCTTTTCTGTGGATTGGTGACCAAAACTGAACCGCATACCCCAGATGAGGCCGAACCAGTGATCTATTAAGTGGCAAAATTATTGCTTTGTCTCTACAGTACATTCCCTTTTTAATACAAGACAGTACCCTGCTAGCTTTGTTAGCCACAGTCTGGCATTGCAAGCTATTATTCAATTTGTGGTTTACTATGACCCACAAATCTTTTTCCATTTCTGACTTCCCCAGTGGAGTACCCATTAATATGTATTCCTCTTGCCTATTTTTAACCCCAAAATGTATTACTTTACATTTTTCAACAATAAACCTCATCTGCCATATAGTTGCTCACTCCCCTATTTTATCCAGGTCCTCCTATAATGTTATAATGTCTAAGCCCGTGTCTATTACCCTCCCAATTTTAGTATCATCAGCAAACACAGAAACATGTTTATTCACGCCCTCCCCGATATCATTAATAAACAGGTTAAACATTATGGGGCCTAGCACAGAACCCTGAGGCACTCCACTCTCGACCTTAGACCAATCTACAAAAGAGCCATTTATCAATACTCTCTGGACATGTTCCTGTAGTCAATTCTCTATCCATGTACACACCATTTCATCTATGTTATAGGTATAGTTTAGAAATGTTAATCGTGTCTAAGCAGAACCCTGAAAAATTACCTTTTGTCTGAATCACATTGCACGTCTTGGTATGTGAGTGTGCCAAGCAAGTTATGTGCCTTCAGCCTTATAGCAAAACATTATAACCTGAAGTATGAAGGAAAAGGACACACCCCTAGCACGCTGACAATAAGGATTAATGAGCAAAAAAATAATTGTTTAGGGGGCGTGGTAGAGGAACTCCGATCCCAAGGGGGTATTTTTTCACCACAGAGAGCTAATTCCTACAGCAATCATGGGGGAAATCGTCGTGCTTTGCCACCTACCAAATCTCCCCCCTCCCAGGTGGAACACAACTTACTGGCCATGTTCTGATCCCAGTGCTTGGATCACCCCTCGACTTCACAGGACTCACTGCTGGGAAGGCCACCATCACCAAGCACATCCTCTCGGGCTGATGGTGGTGAAGTGCTCTCGGACAAACGAGACCTCCGCGACCTCCTTACTCAGATGCCCAAGATGACGGACCTTCGGAGTGTGGCATCAGATATTAAGGAAGTCCTCTCTGCAGCCATATCTGACCTACGGAATGATCTGCAGGCGGTTTCAAATGACTTGTCTGCGGTAGCTTCCAGCTGAAGGAGAACATTTTGAGGAGAGCCAGAGATTCCAGGGATCAGTGATCCGCATCTTTCAGGATCTTTCCTCTATTACCCTTAACACCGCAGGGCCCTGCGACCCCTCCTCACTGCCCTACGTGAACAACGCATCCTTTAACAATGGTTGTTCCTGTTCGACCTCTTTGCCTCACATCAGGGACTTTCGGCTTTGCTCCGGTTCCCACAAGAGATCTAGGACTTTTGCGGTACACTCCGGATCCCGGTGGTTCCCGTGCCAGAGTGGCTTCAAGAGTTTCAGCTACCCCATTCGGTGAGTGCCACTGTGGAGGCTCCACGTCCTGGCGGCTCGTGGCATCCGTCCGAAGATGGTCACGACATGAGTACTTCTACATTACATCCCTGAGTAGAAGAATGTGCGTGACGGAACTGTTTTTCAGTTTTAACATGTTTTGCTCTTCTTTTACTGTACCCATTTTGAGGCTCACTACCCACAAAAGCGATGGTGCTCATACTTAATGTGCTAATGTGATAAATATGCATTGTGGGTTGGATGTTCGTGATTAATATCTTGGGCCTCCCCCAGGCTGTATAACCATGTGAAAAACAAAACTGAAAAACAAACAGATGGCATAAATAGGCATAGAGTGTAAATCAGCAAAATGAAAAACTGAGATCGTATGTATCAGGCTCAGCCGACAAGAGTGCATCATATTGTTTTTTTACACCAGTTACCGGTGCAGGCGCTTGTGTTATTAACTCTTTGTATAACCATGTGTTCTGGGTCCGGGACCCCCCTGTGCCCCCTACTGCTGGCACTTAGCTAGCCTGGGGGACGGGGAGATTCCCAGACCTCGACCGACTGTTAAATTTGTATGCCATTGTGCCGCAAGATATAGTGAGTTACCCTCTGCAATGCATCCCTCCTGCGCTTTCTTTAGTGTAGGGGGGTCTGGGATCTCCCCCTTTCCCACCTGCTCTTGCCTCTCTCCTCTCCGTTCACCTTTTCCCTTTCTCCCTCTATTGCCTCTCTTCTCCATAAGGATTGTGGCTATACCGAGCAGGTTACATGTTCTATAGCTCCCCATCAGCGCCCCGCTGATCCCATTGCATGTCCATGGCTCACTCGCAGTTATGCCCCGGTAGTGAGTTCTGCATGAACAATTCTTGTTCCCCTTTACCCCTATGGTTTTTATTTGTACTCTGTATTTAAGAGATGTACCTACACCTCCTTGGGAACGATTACTTGTGGTCGTCGCTCGTGCCCAGTCACCTCCCACTCAGTGGAGGGGTTTGTGCTTTTTACTTTATCCCCCACTGACTGTACCCGGGTGACGACTCAGAGCGGTGAGTCGTATTTCTCACTGCTCTCCCGGTTTTGAGTGTTCTGTTTTGTGTCCTTAATCACTTGTATTGTGTATTTGTGTTCTTTCCCTCTTTTCTAGGGTTCCCCCTCTCCTCTCTGTAGGAACCTTTAGATCACCTTCCCGATCTTTATTTACTGTCCTACTCCACACTTGCCCCACCCTTCCCCCCATTTTTCTGTGCACACCCTCCTGGGATTTGTATGTTCATTTTCTTGATGGTTTTCCATGGCCTACCTACCTCAATATTCCAGAAAATAAATTTCAAATGCTTTCCGAGCTTCACAAACATAGGGCCCACATTGTGTTCCTGCAAGAGAACCATGTCCGCAGGGATTGCATTCCTAAATTCTCTAACTATAGATTCCCCCATATGTACCACGTTTCTAGTAGTTCCTCTAAATCCAAAGGTGTAGCCATTCTCCTTGCAAGAGGTGTGCCGTTCTCTCTCTGTGGGCAGCTGTCGGATGAGGAGGGGAGATTCCTTTTCTTGAATGGTAAGCTGGACGACAGGCCAATAACCATAGCGAATGTTTATTGCCCCCAAAAACATCACGTTTACTTCTTTCGTGATATGAGCACTAAACTGAATGGGTTCCGGGAGGGTTTGTTGATCCTCTGGGAGACTTTATCATCCCTTTATCCCCAGTTGTTGATTCGTCTTCTGGGTCCTCCTCAATCCCATTTCGTGCATTGCGTCTAATCAAGCAATGTCTGATCCAGCTCAGACTCCATGATACTTTGAGGACCCTCCACCCTAAAATGAAGGACTACACTTTCTATCCAGCTCCCCATAATAGATATTACATTGACTACATCTTTCTCTCCCAACCTGACTTACCCTTCCTCCACAGCTCCAACATTGAGCGGTTGATCCTGTCGGATCATAGTACCGGTGGTGAGTGTTCTGGCATTTACGGGCACCGTACCAAGACTTGGAGATTTAACGCCTCGCTTCTGAAAGATCCAATCCAGTTGTAACATTTTCAATCTCAATTAACCTCCTATTTTGAACTTAATACTACACCTGACACCTGTCATATGTCTCAGTGGGAAGCACACAAGTGTGTAATGAGAGGTGAACTTATAGCCCTAGCCGCTCGCTTAAAGAGACAAAGACAGGTGGGGGTGAATGCTCTGCTTGCCCACATTCATGACTTGGAGTCAGTCCACAAGCACTCACAATCTGTGGATGTCCCCCAGGCCTTGAATCAGGCGCGTGCTGATCTCTTAGAGCTCTTGGGGAAGCAGACCAGACGCTGGCTCCTTCTATCTCAGAAACTGTTCTACGAACATGGCAATAAGTGTAGTAGACTGCTTGCTCGTTGCCTTCGTGAAAAGCGGGTGTCCCTGGTAATTCACCACTCTTCAGTGTCGTCCATGCTCGATCGGACCGCACTGCCTCCCAGTTCCAAAATTATTATGAGCACCTCTATAATCTCCATCCCGATCGTAACTTACCATCTTCTCTAGACTCCTCCCCTCGGGCCCAGTTTATATGTGACTTCATAGGCTGCTCTCCTATTCCCCAAGAGACGGTTGCAAGATTAGAAGACCCCGTTACTGTAGAGGAGTTCTCTGCGGCTCTGACAATGATGAAACCAGGCAAGAGCCAAGGACCGGATGGGCTCTCGGTCCAATATTTCAAATTATTCGCCGAACGTTTGGGACCTCGATTCGTGGAGGCTTTTAATTCTGCACCCTCGCCGACCTCTCCCTCCACTCCATCTGCCCAATTGCTTGAGGGGCATATAACGGTGATTCCTAAGGAAGGTAAGGACTCCAAACTGGTCTCCAATTATCGTCCCATTTCACTTCTAAATGTGGATGTGAAACTGTTTCCCAAGATCCTGGCTAACCGTTTGCTCCCCCTCATCCCGCCTTTGATTTCATTGGATCAGGTGGGCTTTGTACCTGGTAGGGAGGCCCGTGACAATACACTGCGAGCTTTGAATCTCCACCACTATCTTACAACCATGGCCAAGAAGGCGATTGACAGGGTGGCATGGGACTACAAAGCGGCTGCACTGGAAACTTTAGGCCTTGGCACCGAGACGCGTTTCAGGCTCCTGTTTCTGTACTCTAAACCTACAGCGAAAGTCAGGGTCAATGGTCACCTGTCGGACACCTTCCAGATTACCAACGGGACGAGACAGGGATGCCCCCTCTCTCCGCTCATTTTTATACTAACATTGGAGCGGTTCATGCGATGTCTATGAGCCCAACCGGACATTAGGGGAGTGGAGGTGGCTGGGCAGGAACATAAACTTGCGGCATTCGCTGATGATATCCTTCTTTTCCTGACGGACCCTCCTATCTCCCTGCCAACTCTAATGAGGGAATTGGAACGCTTTCACAAGATATCTAATCTACGCATTAACTTTGCCAAGTCCGCCTCATTGAATGTGTCTCTTCCCGGAGATGTAATGTAGGGATAATTTTCCCTTCACCTGGCAATCCTCCTCTCTTTCCTACCTGGGGATCCAAATACCCTCCATGTTGGACCGCCTTTACTCCCTAAATCATCTCCCTGTTTTACAAGCTTTGCAGTGCGATTTGAAAGCCTGGGATAAACCACACTTCTCGTGGCTGGGTAGGGCTGCATCCTTAAAGATGAATGTTCTCCCGCGGTTATTATATGTGTTCCAAACAATTCCAGTTTCTGTCCCAGAAGCATTCTTCAAATCGATTAGATCAATGTTCCGTGCATTTATCTGGGGAGGTTGTCCTGCTAGAGTGGGTCTGTCTCTTCTCTCCCAACCCAAGAGTCTGGGGGGTATTGGGTTGCCAGAGATAAAAACATATTTTTTGGCTAGTCATCTGGTTTGGGTCGTGGATTGGAACATTCACATACCTTTCAAATCTTGGATTCCAGTAGAACAATCGTGGTGGGAGAACCCTCTGGCTTCCATACCATGGCCTCCCCCATACCCACACTCACCCTTTTGTGAGTATGACCTTGAAGTCTTTTGCGTTGGCCTGTAGGAGGTATGGGGTTTCGCCAATCCCGGGCCCCTTGACTCTGATTCTAAAGAACCTAAGCTTTCCTCCGGTGCTGGCCTTTCCCCAGGATATATGCGGGACAGTTCTTCTTTGAGATCTCAATGCCCTACACGATGATGCCCTTCCTAACAAAATGCCGTTCTGGTCATACTTCCAAATTTGCCACTTCCTTCTGGACGTTTCTCACAGACCCTTGTATGCCAGACCACTCACTGCCTTCAAGCTTCTCTGTACCCAGCAGAGCCCCCTAAGACACCTTATTTCAAGTATATACTAACTCCTGCAGGGAGATGACAGGCCCGATTCAGACCCGGCGTGTGGACATTGGGAAAGGAAGCTGGGATTGCGATTGACTGCGGAGGACTGGGAGAGAATCAACACCAGGATTCACAAATGCTCCATGAACGTGCTCGTACAGGAAACATGATATAAACTGAGGACTAGATGGTACCAAGTCCCCCCCGTTACATACATTTTCCTCATCCATTAATGACCGCTGCTGGCGCTGTGCCCGGGGCGAGGGAACGCTGCTCCATGGCTGGTGGGAATGCAATGTCCTTCAGCCGTTTAGGAGCTTAGTGCACCAAAACTACAAAGGTCTCTGGCATCGATATTGAATACACCCCTGCCCAGTTCCTACTCCACCACACTCCCGCTACCAGACAAACTGTACTCAAAGTCATTGGCTACGCATATGGTCAATGCGGCCCGTGCATGTGTACCGGTCCATTGGCGGTCCTCCAGAGTCCCTACAGTGGGTAAGTGGTTCAGGAGACTGAATAGAGTTCAGGAGATGGAGGAGCTTATTCTTATCTCTAGAGATACACTTACTAAATACACCTCACTTTGGGCGTGTTGGACACACTTTCAGACGACTGAAGAGTATGCTGCTTACCTTGAGCTTTAACAACGAGGATGCTTAGTGGGAAGGTGGGTTGTGTGCGACTGGTCCTTTGGCCCGACCTGGCGACTTGACTGATACAGGCGGGTCATCACTCTGTACTGGGGTCGGATCTTCCCTATTCAGCTGAGGGGGGAGATCCCTAAGCCCCCCCGCTTTTTTTTCTCTTTTTGCTTCTTCTCCACTACCTTGTGTCCCCCCCTTTCTCCTCTCCTTGTGTTGTTTTAGTCTCGTCCTATGGTGTTTTTGTCGTACGTGGTAGTGGTCTATGTGTGTGAGGTGGATGGTTCTCATACCTCCTGAATGTCCTCCTACCTCATCTGTCTCCGGATACCTAAACAGGTATCGAACCCACTGCTTCAGTCGATTGGCTATATACACTAGACGTGAGGTGGGAGGTCTCCTGACTTACGCTTGTGATGGGCTTTGACCCTGATTCTGTGTGTTGGTCAGGAGATCTGTTGATACACAGCACATCTAAATACGAGATGTTGACTATTTTGTTTTCCACACGGTTCTCGGTTCTCGGTTTTCTCATTTCTTTTTGAACTGTTCCTCTCTACAGTATTGCTGTACATGGGTTATGTGCCACAGGATGGCTGACCTGTAGAAAATCTGATATGTTTTGATGGATCACATGTACTGTTATATACCTTGTTTAATTTGGAAACTCAATAAAAACTCTTTATGGAAAAAAATAAATAAATAATTGTTTAGCCAAAAATTGCTTTTTAATCACTATTGTTTTTAGCTCCTAACATAAAACATGAATACATTATTGGTTAGATATTTGGGTTTAGTACATTAAAACATGTTTAATAGTTAAATAATACATTTTTATACAGATCTTTACATCAGACCAAAAAGAAAGACAAAGGAAGAAGAAAGAGGGACAGAGGGTTTAGTTTCCAATAGAGGGACAGTTGGGAACTATGTTATAGCAGTATATCTGCATTATGAAATGAGGACACTGATACCTTTGACTACTGGTGTCAGGAGATTTGGAGTAAAATTTAGTACTGATCAGTGTTTTCACTATGCTGCTCAATGTTTTCCTTGCTGTGGGTTCTGACATGAGGAAGCAAAGCCCTGTCTCTACCAAGAGGCCTCATTCTCAGAGGCACAGTGCACACAAAAGGCATGGTAAGTCAGTAATGGTGAAATATCAGCTGCAGGGAGACCACAGACAAATACTGGTGACTACTCAATAGTCCCCACCCTGTCTTTTTATGGGAACAGATTTAGTTCCTATTTAAAACAGTGGGCCTGATTTACTTAAGCTTATACTCATATGTCAGCTCATGAATCACATGCTGACAAGCTAATCATGTCCTCAGTATGCACTATGAACTCGCATTGCATGCAGAGACATCCAATAAAATGTGTAAAGATTCACTTCTATTGTCCATTCATGTGAAGAGAAAATTCTTGTGTACCTATTTAATCTGCACATGATTGGATTCAGCTGAGTGAAGTGAATATTAATACAGTTTATTGTGTAAACATTCTCCAGTCATTTAGTAAATCAGCCTGTGAATTATCATGTGGTGTACGCTCCAGCATCTGCACTTAGGTTGGCTGTTAGTGTGCCTAAAATAAAAATATGATTTTCTTTCACGGTCTATCTGACCACTGTTAGGGGTTTTACATGTGTATCTCATGTAGGACAAAACTGCATGAAGTACATACTAATATAATTAAAGGTGACTGTAAAACAACAATAAAAAAGCCCTCCTAACCATTTTGTCTTGAACTATTTTCCATTATATTGTAAAGTACTGTGTAAACTGTTGGCATATATAAATCCATAATAATAATAATAAAAGTAATAAAATGCATGCTGTGTTGGGGTTGCCACCGTACAAATAACCAGATATGCTCAATGTGGCTACATATGGTTACATTCATTTTTTTTTTTAAGCAAAATGTTGACAGAAACATTCCTTAGTGCACCCTTTGTGGAACAGAAAGCAGAAATGCAGCATTGTTTAGATATTTTACTGCAGAGCAATCTTGGACACCATCATTAATGTACAATTTTCAATATGGGTTCAAGGATCATGTCCACTTATTGCTTGTATATTCGCAGGCTCATGTGAGCTCATAATGCAAGCGTACAGCAGAAACTCATCCCTGATCTTTTTCATTTTCTTTAGTAAAATCATGTCAATTGAATTTCTCAAACTAACGACCGAAATCAAGGCAGAATAATAACAATAAAAATAGTGGGGAACAACAAGGTAGTAAACTTTTGTCCCACAAAAAGAGAGGAATTAAATGTATGTACACCAACGCTAGAAGTCTGGCAAATAAAATAGAGACTTAAAATGCTCAATGCAAACAAAGCAGTGGGTCCGGATAACCTGCACCCCAAGGTACTTAAGGAATTAAGCCAGGTTATAACTAGCCCATTAATCCTCATTTTTAAGGACTCGTTAATGACTGGTAGGATCCCCAGTGATTGGCGGAGGGCTACGGTAGTCCCAATATTCAAAAAGGGGGCTAGGTGCCAACCTGGGAACTATAGGCCGGTCAGTCTAACATCGGTAGTTTGTAAAATGCTAGAGGGCATAATAAAGGATTATCTGGTAGAATTTGTTCAGGAAAACGGGATAGTTAATGACAATCAGCATGGGTTCAGGAAAGACCGTTCCTGCCTAACTAACTTGCTAACTTTTTATGAGGGGGT
>NW_017306778.1:3766-6106 GCF_000935625.1 Nanorana parkeri | reverse complement strand
GATGGCATGCTTGGACTTGTAGTTCCTTAGCTGATATATATGTGTGGGGTACAGTTCCAGTGGATGTTTATATAATATGGGGGGGGGGGAAATGTCTGCCCCGGGCGCCCATAACTGTGGTTACGCCACTGGTTGAATATGCCTCTATAAAGGATTTTCTTTCTTCTTTTTTCCTAAATTCAGATGTTGGTTTTGATCATCTTTTAAAACAACAGAAAATACTAGAGAACTAATGAATTCATTTTAAACATGTAATTGGTTAGAAAGTAAAATTTAAAGTTAGGGATGTTCAGATACCAAATACCGTACTCGGTACAAGTCCAAGTACATGCTCAGATACTTTTCTAGCTCCAAGACTAGACCAGAGAAAAATTCAACCGTTAGGAGGCAGCTGTCATTTTTAAGGAGCATACGGAGCTCCTGTGATTTGTGCATCCCATTTTTAATGTATGATTTTTTAAATATAAATATATATTAGGGATCTACCAATACCATTTTTTCAAGTACAAGTACAAGTACTGATACTTGTCCAAGTACTCACTGACACAAGTACTGATACGTTTTTGTTTAGTGTCATGTGACAGTTTTTTAAAACAATACAGACTAATGATTTCAGGACAGTGGTGGAGCACCAGAGCCAGGTCTCAGATGCAACCTCTGCAACTCTGGTAGTTCTCATGAAAATGACAAGTATCAGCACTGGTATCTGAACTGGCTTGCTTTGCTGTGTCTTACAGGGTTATTCACAAAGCTGACGAAGGCAGCCGAGTGAATAAACCAGCCAAAGTGAAGTGAGACGAACGCTGTTAGCTAAAATCAGCCGTACATCGGCTGCCTTCGGCTGAGCCAAAGTGCAGAAACATTTTGACTCAGCCGATCCAACATCTGGATCGACTGAGCCAAAGCTCCGGTAGCTCACTAGCTGCCATTCGCCCCTATTCTCATAGGGGCTGGACGGCAGTGAGTGAATAGCTGAATGCCGCTCGACTATTCTACTCAATACCTCCGAGGTACCAAGCAGAATAGAAAAGAAGTGAAAAGAATGTAAAAAAGTTGCAAAATTATTTAATAAAATGATAAAATAAATAGGAAAATAAAACTAAAACTATTTTAAAGAAAAATGTATTTAAACCCCCCCAAAAAAAAATTGGGCAGAGCTAGCAGTGGCAGTTAGCTCCGCCCTGCTGTTTCCTATTCGCCGGCCCCTGCCAGAGTCTTCTAGCAGGTCATGGCCAATGAATAACAACTGGGCAGAGCCAGCTTTGACGTCATGGCCGGCTCCACCCAGTTGTTATTGTTTAGGGTGGTCTAGGTAGTCTAGGGTGGGTTTCAAGAGGGATGCTTACCTTATTCCTTGCTCCACATTGGCCCACTTTTCTGCTCTCTTCTGCTCCCTGGATGTTGGAAGGCCCATGATGTCTTGCTGGTCCTGTGTAGGTCATGTTTAATCTGGTGAAGAGGAGCGACTTTGTGGGATCAGTCCTACAAATGGGAAAATAGCCTGCAGGAGTTAAGAATAAGGTAAGTATTCCTGAGTTTTAAAGCTCCCCTAGACCAGAGATAGGCAACCTCGGCACTCCAGCTGTTGTGGAACTACAAGTCACATGAGGCATTGCAGGACTCTGACAGCCACAGGCATGACTCCCGGAAACAGAGGCATGATGGGGTTTGTTGTTTAGCCACAGCTGGAGTGCCGAGGTTGCCTACACCTTCCATTAACTAAATGAGCATTTACCCTTGCTATCTGGGGTGGAGGTGGGGGCATTTCATTTGATAACATTCTCTATAGGCTGTTTCCACACCTTAAACACCAATGAAATATGTCATTAGTGATATAAACCGGCCCTTTTATTAAAGCAGTGCAAAAAGTAAAGCTAAGGTAAACATTACAATAGCCCCTAGCAACCATTTGAACTTGAGGTCATACAACTTCAAGATGAATACCATTTGCTATTGAGTCCTGCACTTTACATTTTGTTCTTTATATTATGTGTGCTTATTCAGTAAGAATGTGCAAGAAGGAATGATAATAAAAAAGTACAATAACTCATAGAAGCCAGTTAGCAGCCAGTTAGAGCTCATCTTTTAAGTCATTAGACAGTCATAATTGTAAATATAACTGATTGCTGAGTTAACTGAGTTGACACAGTTTATGGTTTTAATGGTTCCTTGTATGATATTATGATATTAGTCATAATATGTAATTCTTGTAATTAGGTTAGAAGCTTTCCCTCTACATGCAGCAAGATACTCTAATTAAAATGGGTCAATTAGTATGCGTGGTAAGCAACAATATTAGTACCGTGTTTGCGGATGACACCAAAATTGGGAGGGTAATAG
>NW_017306778.1:0-470 GCF_000935625.1 Nanorana parkeri | reverse complement strand
GAGTAAAAACTTCAGGACTTCCTGGTTGTGTGTGGTATCGATTGTTATAGTATAGTATTATAGTATTCACTATTTTGATGTTTATATATTTTTGTCAACACTGATTTAATTCACTTATTGGTGACCCCGAGCGCTGCACACCTAGCTATATATCCTTCTTTCCTGATTTCTCTGTGGAGGTGCAGAAACGGCAAGCTAAGTATATGGATGTAAAAAGACGTTTACAATCATTCAGACTTTCATATGCTATGTTTTATCCAGCCAGGCTGCGAGTGATTGTTAACGGAGAAACGCACTTTTTTGACAACCCTGAGGCGGCAGCCTCATGGCTGGACTGTAATGAGCAACACTTTCGTAATATGTGATCTATAAGGGGAAGAAAAAGGAAAAGAAGGGGATATATAAAATGTTTTTTTTTCTGTTTTTTTTTTCTTCTTTTCTTTGCCCTCTCAATATCCGGTAATAGGCAG
>NW_017306777.1:1105645-1105967 GCF_000935625.1 Nanorana parkeri | reverse complement strand
TTTATGTTAAAAAATCTGAGGGTTTAATGTCACTTGAAGTACAAGCGGGTATCATTTCAAGTTTGATTGTTGTAGATGTAGATCCCTTACCAAAGAGCCAAGCAGGGGATATGTCAAGAGTGAGTAATGCCAATTGCACCCAGAGCCTCCACTCATTGTGTAACACCAAAGATCATACGCAGATTAAACTTTTCATTACATTTTCTTTTATACTCATATTTCGATCACTGAGGTGTAGTCTAGACCAAGAAATTACATTCTGTACATGTGAGTCAGCTATACCAGCTCCCCCCCCCCCCTTCTGCCAACCAGGGACTTCTCA
>NW_017306777.1:1086326-1105635 GCF_000935625.1 Nanorana parkeri | reverse complement strand
CCCCCCCCCCCTTCTGCAATACAGGGACTTCTGAATTACTATCAGTGTCTGATAAGATAAACACCCTCCATGGTCTCCACTTCTGTATTAGGTTATTGTTTTTGCTTGTGTTCTGGATTTAGACAGTCAAATGTACAGAAGTTGATAAAAAGATCACAAGAAAAGTGACAAATAAAAACATGCTTCAGTCTTCATTGCTGCAAGTGGGAGCCAACCTGGCAGCTACTGGATTATCTGAACAGCTCCTACAATCATGATCCATTTCTCTGCTCTTCCTGATGCCCATATAAAATCTATAAGAGATTGGCACATTTACCTTTACCTTAGAGTTTGATACATACAAAAACAGATGTGAGAATTAAATGAAATTAGCTACAAATATATAAAATTGAGCACAGTTGCTGCACGCCCTCAGGGCATAAGGAGACAGAAAACAGCTAGACCAAACAGAACACAAAATCGATGATTGGTAGTTAACCCATCAAATGCTTACCTACCAAACCATTTGCATTTCCGCTTAGCCAGTCTCGTCATAAAGGCAACCCTACCAGACAGCAAAGCCAGGTGGATAACAACACCCTCTCTCTTATGGTTAGGTAATACAATAGTGTGACCCAACCAACCCCAGTCTGCACCTTTCTCTCCTATAAGGTTTACAATGTTATACTGACAGCACTGTGCAGTCAACGGAGTCCTGATTGGCTCAGAGTGCTGCCCCTCCTTGGATTCCGGCACTTATACTAGCTCCACATGAGAAAACACTTGTCACTTCTACATAAGGGGCTTCAGCTTTAATATGGCAATTTGCAGAATACAGTTACAATTCAGCAATGTCCTTTTTTTTTAATTATAACTTCAGGTTGTTAAACCTGCAATCATGAATTATCATGACACATCGCTTGGTCTGCGTAAAGTGCACTACATGTGAAGTTAGGGTTCAGTCATATTCTGCACAGGAATGTATGATGCACACATACAGAACGGTATAAACACAGCTTTCTGTCTTCTTACTTCTCCTTGTAGTCTAGGAAGACCTGGCCGATGGTGCTGCCGCCAGACATGATGGACATTTCAATTGTTCTCAGGAAATTGAAGTGGACTTTTATGAGGTCCTAGAGGAGATCAGAAGAAGAGATGGATAAGAAAAGACACCATGACCTACCGCCAAACACCGTGAGACGAAATACAGGCGCAACGTCTTTGAGGATACAGACACACACAGGAAATCTGGGATGATTGTCTGCATCAAATACTTATAGACCACCGACATGCATTATCTCAGGAAAAAGCTTCCAATGCACAGACAGTTCAGGATTAGATTATGTAATGTAGCCTAAGGCAGAGCATGCAATCAAATGCTCTCAGTAGAAAGGAAAACCACCATTTCCAAAGCAGTCTGGGTTACCTGAGACGTTCCCTACTATCATGAGGAAAACCACAATCTGCCAGATTTTACCATTCATGGCAACGGTTGAATCCGACAGATACAGGTGTATAGTACAGGTGCCAACTGCCCAGATCATCCAGGCAACAGGAAAGAGTAATGAGAAGACCTTCCAACACTGTATCGTCTATCCTGGCTATTTCATGGTAGATTTGCCATTAAAATCGGTGGCAACCTTAATATGAGCCAAATACCAGAAAAATTCTGAAATGGCCGTCGGCTTCTAAATGGATATGGGCACCTTAAGGAAGACGGACTCTGACTTCTTTATCGAGGAAACCATAGCAATAGTTGGGATGTGTATGGTGGATTTGCAAGTGAGTATGCAGCCAGATCTAGTGTAACCATCCTGCTCCAAAATATTTTTTCCTTGATACACTTTCGTGATCATTCCTTTCATAGTGCATAATGCATAGCAACGTAAGTGAGCTGAAAATAATGCTAACAGGCACCTCTAAGTGCTGGCTGGGTATGTGTAGGCATGGACATCTAGGAAAGTTGGGGCAAAAGATAAACCAAACTAATACATACCCCAACATTTCACTAGGAGTGAGAGATGCCACCTGGTAAAGGGTGTCTGATTTCCCAGGAGCAATGCCCCTTCCTAGTAAACTAACCGAGCAATGTGACAAAAACTGCATCCCCAAAAATAGGCACATTATCAGCAAAACCTCGTTATGTCAGTAAATAAATCTGCTTCTTACCTCCAAATTAATGAAAATGACAGCAGTCTCAGCAGGTGTAAGGAGCTGCTTTAGGGGTACCATGTAATTCTAGGAAGAAATGACAATAAATATTATTATAGGTAACAAAATAACCAAAGAATATAAAATACTGTCCTACAGCATACAGTACATGATGGACAAACCTGGATGGTATATCCACTAATACAATATAAAGACAAAATATGTCCAGGTGACCTATATTGTACTTCATGGCTAGATGTGATCCCACTCCACCTCAATCTCACCATTCTGATGTCTTCCAACGTCTTGTAATATTTGTCCTCTGTGTCACGAATTTCCAACAAGCAGCAATTCCTCTTATCGTCTTCTGTCATCCCCAGTTTCTGATGGAAGATAAACAGATCAATTAAACATATCATAAGAGGGAAAGAATTTCCTCCCAAGTTTTCCCTGCCAGTTGTCACTGCACAGGTCACTCCTCAACACAAGGGGAGAGGGCCGCACACATTCCATTGGACAGCTGTTGATGAACTACAGGCTCCAGTATGCTCTGCAATACTCTGGAGGAACCCAGAGTGGCCAGTCTTATTCTATAGGCCTTATAATTTCCCCAGGTGTAGGGCCCCTAGAGCTATAATCCCACTTCCTGGTACAGCATCCCCTTATGGAGGCATTGTGTACTGTCAACCTGTTAGCAGTCTGCGTAATTAGCGAAGAGCACAGGGAATAGCAGAGAGGTTTTGTGGTCTCTGTTTAGTCGGAGTAAATTCTTACCTGCATATACCTTATCTGAGGCATGGAAGGAAAGACACAAAACAGAGGAAAAAAAGATTTAATAAAAAATAACTGCACCAGCAGAAGTACTATAAGCCTAGGACCAGCTAATCATAGAGAGGATGTGGACCGAAAATAATACAAGTCTGCAATCCAAGGTATACCTCCAAGGTATTGTCCAACCACAATCTTTTTTAGCCTAGGAAGCACCATTAAAATCAGTACGATACAAGTAAACACATTCACAACTAAATCATCAACATAAATTCTTTACAAACACCAAAATGTTGACGCAGTTCTCTAATAGGAACATAAGAGGGTCCTCCCAGGCTGAGAATCGCTCTACTGGTCAGAGTACTAGTTCCAAACTGATTGCTCAACCTGGGGTAAGTACCTGTCCATTATACCTGTGCTTCCTTTCCCCCTATCGCTATGATGCTTACATAAAAACCCCAGGCTTTGGCATCTGCAGTCATTTTAGGGAATTATAGATAGCAAAATAAATGATGTTTTTGGGGAGCCTTTTAGGGAGATATTGTTGTACCAGTGTGTAGGCATAAATGAAGATCCCTGTTGAATCACATTTTCAGATTCTATTTTGTCAGTGTAATATTATGATTAAAGAAACATATGGTATGTATCTCCTAAGTAAGAATGTTCACTAAATAGGGTATAAGACCAGGCACACTACCAGAAGTAAATGATATGCCATCTAAAGGTTAACAGGTTAAAGATATTCCACTATATGATCATATTCTAGATGTATATTATATTAAAGAAAAAAAACATACATACTCAGGGGCGTCCCAAGGCTGGGTGACACCCAGAGCGGTAACCGAGTGTCACCCCGCCGAGACGTCACCACGCGTGGCAGTCTCCTGATACCTGACGGCGGCCATCTTGGTGATGGACGCCGGCAGAGAGAGGAGGGGACAGTCACCCGGCGAGATAAGGTATGCCGCCGGGTCCCCTCCTCTCTCCTGATACAGTAGGGCGTTCGGTCCATGACCGAGCACCAGACTTTTCAGAGGGGGGTGACACCAAAATGACTGAGTCATTTTGGTGTCACCACTCCTATGGTGTCAACCGGGTGCGGGCCGCACCCCCCTTGTGACGCCAATGTACAAACTATTAAATACAGTTAGAGACTTTAAAACATTTAATATACACTTTAACACATGTTTTGTCACTTGTTCATGAGACAAAGTTGCAAGTCACCTTTTCTTAGTAGGGTGTTAGCTGTTATCTTAAAATCATTGGAGAAATTGCCATTCTAGGAGTTTTTAGACTAAAACATGTATACGTGTGGACCAAATAATGCAGATTCAGGATGTATTGTTAAACTGAACAATGATGTAGCCCAGGGCTCAAAATTTCAAGTCCTGAGCTACTAGCCAGGCCTTAAGAGTCACTAGCCACCAGTTGCCCCACCTAACCCTTACCCTGCCCCGACCTTAACTCCGCCCCTAAACACACCCTCTTAAATAATCTTATGATAATTCTTATCTTATGATAGTTGCCGCTTGTAAACGGCAGATTAGGGATTCCTGCTGCAGGAAAACGCAAGTTCCTGACACAGGAATCTCTAATCACACCTGAAATATACTGTAGGTGTGAATGGGGCCTAATATACACATACACTAAAGGTGTCCATACACCTGCTGATTATCGAACGATAATCGCGGGTGATCCAGCGATCGTACGATAATCGGCAGGTGTATGGGCAGAGTGTGACCGCTTCTACTATAAGGTCGTACGACTTTCGTCTTGCAAGCACGCTGGAAAACCTGTCAAGCGCACACTGCCCACCCAGCACTGCAATCATCGGAAGCCCTGCTCTCAGCGGGGAGGGCTTGCGATGATCGCAAGTACGATCTGCCTGTCCAAGATGTGCAGATCGTACGAGATTTTAATGACCTCACAACCATTGCACAACGAAGGTCGTGCGATGGTGTAAGGTGTATGGGCAGCTTAAAGCACAATAATACACTGCTCAACAACGTCACATCCACCTTTGCGACCGTGTGCCTGACATATCAACTGGCGGTGGGCCACATAGTACCGGCTCGCGGGCCGGAGTTGGACCGCAAGTTGGTACTTGGAGACCCAAATTTCCACTCGCCCTCACCTTATTTTTACTCGCAAAATGCGAGCAGGCGAGTGGAATTTTTGAGCCCTGATGTAGCCTAATCTTTATCTTGATGTGTGGACCTTTATAAGCTGTATGAACTACAGTGGGGTTGGAATTGGCATGACAGACTAAGGCCTTTCCCCACACGCGTGTGTCAAATGAACCTTTTATCTGATTTGGATCTACTCACATACTGTTGCTGCTTTGCTCTTAAAATTCCCTTATCACCAGGTGTTTGAGAATTGTTTCTATAACAAATATTCTTGCCTGGAGGGCCACCTTTGTAATACCACATTCCTTTGATCGTCTTCTGTAGGGAGTTTAATATAATGAGATGAAAGTAATTGGTGCTAATACATCTGACAGCTGGTGGCTTGGAGTTGTATGGTAGAAACTAAGTAATTCTTCTATGGGAATTAAAATGCACTTTTTGAAACTTTACATAAAAAAAAAAATTTGATATTGCACACTAGAGATTTGTATCTCAATTCCTGGACCTCTAACAAGGCTGGCTGTGTTGGCTAAAAAAAAAAATGGTAATTGCATTAGAATTTTTTTTAATGGAATATGTGTTTATAATTAATACAATAAAGTAAATGATATCTTTTCAAGTATCATACTGATTTAGTGATGCTTTTGTCTGCATCTTCTGCACTTGGAAGAATCCTGTTGGGAGTTGTAGTTTAATTACAGTTGGCAGCTGCAAGTTGAAATAACTTCATTCTATAATATGTAAGTGCTGCTGTGCCTGCGGCGAGGACCCTGACAAGCACATGTACAGTTCTGTCGGAGATGATTCGGCGTACAGACATGTCCAGTACAGGGAGTCAGCATCTCCTGAGCTTCATCTTTAACATTTGCCCTTTTCAGCTCCTCCATGCTTGTCAGCTGCCAGCAGGCAATGTGGAAGTGTTCTAGGCAGGGGGCTGCTCGGTTTCCACATGATTGCAGACGTTAGCTGTCTGCCCCAGGGCAACTGGAAAAGGGACAGCAGGGGGTTGAAGAGAAGAGCGTACATGGAGATCCGCAGATCGCACAGCGCCAACCCTCCTTTTTCTAAGCTAAGATCATCAAGGTGCTTAACAACTGCAGAATACATCAGAGCTATATAATTTAGAGCGTAAGCACCACTGGTGCATGGAGTGATGTGATTGGGTTCTACTGCAGAATACATCAGAGCTATATCAATTAGAGTGTAAGCACCTCTGGTGCAGGGAGTGATGTGATTGGGTTCTCTGTACAGCACTGAGGAATATGTCAGAGCTAAATTCAGCACCACGCAATTATTTATAGAATCTCACCATCGGTTGTTGGTTCTCCACCTTGATGATGTCTTCGTAAATGTCATCCTCCTCACAAGGTACATCATAAGTGTCGTTCTCACCCAAGTCATGTTCACTGAATAGAATAACAAAAGGAGATTAACAATAAACCTTTCTAACACTTAGAATATAGAAAGGCTCAAGAAAGCATCATAAAAATGTGTCAGGATTCACATAACACACTGATAACTTACAGTGTAACTTCAGACAAAACCTTTGTCCCACTGGACACAGGAAATTCTTAAACGTTTGGGTTATATTGCTCCCTTATAGAAGGTCTAGATACTGTAGGCCAACTCAAGGTATAACTGTTGCTACTACCAGTGTGTCTGTTTTTTTTGCTAGTGTCCTAGGAGAATGGTTGTCTTTTCTTCAACTCTGCTGTTTTAAAATCTAACCCAAGATTTCCCTAGCTTTTTTCCTACTTCACTTTTTTCTTTAATCAAGGACTTCTCTACACTACTGCTGCAGATCTCCGCTCCCAATTTAGAGCTATCTGGCACAGCCTGGCTTTTAAACTGTACCACATCCTGACCACACTGGACTAGATCCTGGCGGGCTAGCCTTGAAGTGACCTTTGGGCAATGGGTTTTATGTGTGGCGCTTTTCAGGCTCTGTGGCAACAACATGTCTAATTCTAAACATGGGGGAGGACAGTCCTATTGTATTGGGTGCTCCCAGCTCACTTTCTACTAACAGCTCAGGGGCTGCTTACTAGTACGCCAACATATGGTTCTGACGTCTGCAGCCTGGAGCCATGTTGTCCTTTGCTACTACAGCCTCTGCCCTCCTTGCAATCCTCCTTTGCTCCACTAAGTGTAGCTGGGTTCACTGCCTCCTCCTTGGCTAAGTTTTTTGGTCATTCAGGACTAACCTTACCTGTCTCACCTTAACTGGGCAACTACTATAATGGAGGAGGATGCACCTGTCTTTAAGGACTTAACCAATAAGTGGTTGGAAGCCCTTTCTAGTACTTCGAACTTGCTGGTTGATCCTTCTCTGCACCCAATTCTAGCTGTGACTTTATTTGGTTAAAACATGTCTGACTGGTCAAATCCCTTAAAGGGATATATCCACTGCTGCCATTCATCCTTTGCTCACTGAACAAATGGTTGTAACAAAATTTGGTTGCGACAGTTTACTGGAGTCCGGTTTTATTTCTTACATTTGTCTTCTGTTTGTGCATACGCATAGGGCCATGGTCGGCGGACCGTACTCACTGGCAATGGAGGCTCTGGGGTTTTTGGGACTGCAAGGCACTGATAGAAGACAGGGTGACACCAAAGGCTCAGAAGTCAGGAAGAGTAGGGATCAGGATGTCTGCACGATTGGTGAGGGTTTAATAGAGGTGCCAGAGAGTCTAAGAAGCTCCAGGTATTCAGCAGAGCTCCCCGTACGGGAGACGGGCTTCGCTGAAGGACAGCTCCCAGGTTGCGGCCCTCTAACACACACACGTAGACACAGCTGACAGAATTCTGCAGAGGCTACAAGATCACTAGGAAAGTGGGATGCAATAGCTGAGGGTTAGGCGTAACACCAGGGCTTGGAATGCACAGACTCAAGCGAAGTGAGACCGTGGTAGCGCAGAGGTTCAGAAATCAGTGGTGCACAGAGGAGGAAGTCCATTACTGCACTGAGATACAGGAATCATTGGCTCACAGAGGAGAAAGACAGTGCAGCACTAAGGTTCAGGATTCACTAGTAGGGAGACAGTTGTAGCACTGCTGCACAAAGGGAACTTGCTCAATAGGCGAATGCATGGCACACAGAAGCAGGAATGCTGGCACTTGGAGAGCATGCAGGTGTGGTGATGTCGGCAGCTCAGACAAGCACACTGTTGAATGACTGTAGTATGATGTGCACACAAATGCTGTAACGTAAGGAGCCTCTCACAGTGATCAGTGCACAGGAGTACAGGCACAAAAGAAGTCTCTTTGAATAAACACAGGAACACAATAGGATGCGGTTCCCTAAATGGCAGACCATGGTCCGGATACAGACCCAGTAGCGGTTCTTTCTGGACCACACAGGTCCCTACTCCTCTTCAGTCATTGGTTGCTTGGCCCTCAGCGTTCCTAGCAACCAATGATGTCAGCTTTGTTTCCCAACCAGCATTAAGGGAGGACAGAAGAATATTATCTTCTGTCCTCCCCTGCAGCCCGAAGTCTGCCCCCCCTCCTGGCTCCTCACCTCCCAGCTACTCCTATGCTCCCCTCCCAGCACCACCTCTTAACCCCTCCCAGTACCTCTTCCATCTCCATAACGAATATAACAGCAGCATTTTAGAGGGGCACTCTAGGGACAACCAGTATAAGGGGCCACTCTGATAGGGACAACTACTTATTTGTTGTCCTCAACAGAGTGCAACCTAACATTAGCTGCCCCCATCAGAATGCCCACCAACATTAAATAAAAAAATAAGGGAGCACTCAGATGGGAACAGACAATGTAAGGATGCACTCTAAAGGGGATAGCTAATTATTATTATTTTGGGTGTCCCCATCAGAGTGCCCCATTACATTAAATACAAAAATAAGGGAGCACTGTGATGGAGAAACCCAATATAAGGGGGCACTCTGATGAGGAAAAGCAATGCAAGAGGGCACTCTGATAGGGATAACTAATTATTATTATGATATTGGGTGTCCCCATCAGCATTCCCCCTTATATTGGGTGTCCCCATCACAGTGCTCCCTTGTTTTTGTATATATTGTAAGGGGGAACTTGGATTGGGACACCTAATCTAAGGGGGCACTCTGATGGGGACAACTAAAGTAAGAAGGCTCTAATGTGGGGACATCTAATTTAAGGGGGCACTGTGATGGGGACATCTGGTGTAAGGGAGCACTCTTATGTGGAGAACTAATGCAAGGGGGCACTCTGATGGATGCTGCACCTTTTTTCAGTGAGGCCAGCCACGCTGTATAGGCGCTTTGCCTATAGAACTTAATGAAATTTAACTTGTGACATTTCAATAAAGTTCTAACAAAAAATGTAAACAAAGTACGATGCTCCGGGATTAGTGCATCAGCACTGTGTCTGGGACAACACACCAGCAGCTGTGCCTTGTAGTGCAGCTGCTGGGGTGATTGCAGCCTAAATGGCAGACCACGGTCCAAAAAACGGACTAAGTAACCGTTTCGTTTAGACCATGATTGAGACCTAGGCTTGTAGAAAATGTAAGTCACCTGACCTCCATGAATTTTAATTCACTACCCCTGCACTAGGAGCACAGAGGAATCTAAAGGAGACACTGGAAACAGCAATAAAGGGATAACAACAGGTCACAAGGATCCTTGGGAAGCAAAATGTAACCTTCAGGAGACAGAGGTTCCAGCAGCTAGTGTACTGATGTTGCTCGAATGTTGAGCAACAGTTACACTAGCCCTTTAATACAGAGGATCTGAATGGACTAGCTTCAGAGCCTGCGATTGGCTGGAAGTGAATTAACACGTACAAATGAAGAAAAAAAAAACAGATGATGGAACATAGCACAGGTAAGTGTGACACATAAGTCCTTTGGCTAAAGTACAAGGTTGCGGAGCTCTCTTGTAAGAAGCATTGGATCCGCGTGACCCGCAAGGGACAGATCTTCAGACTGGCTCTTGATAATTTTATCAAGGATGCTAATGGTTGCAAGAACACTCACCTTCCTTAGTATAAGAAGCCTAAGGAACAGACTGAAAAGTCAGCTCCCTCTCTGTGCTCATCAAGAAGTGTCCCTTTCGTTTCTCAACATCCTCAACTTCAATGTTGAGCCAACCTCCCCACCACCACCGAGCCTGGCTCCCTGTCCACCTTCAAGTCTGGCATTCCGAGCCTGCCATATTCTTAGACAAGCCTTCCTGCATTAAAATTTCCCCCCACTTCTCACAGTGTTGGGACATCTGTTGACCTTTGTGGGCACTTGGATAGTTTCTGTTTCAGGTACTTGAGTGCAGGAGGTGGTGTCTCAGGGCTACAAACTCAAAGATGTGTTCCCTGCCCCCTCCTTGTGTTCTCACTTCCTACCTTCATGTGCCTCCACACAGACTAGGGTCTTCTGGATCAGAGTATCTGGTCCCTGTGGTAGAATGGTTTCAGGGGTTTATTCCAGCCTATTCCCAGTTTCAAAATCCAGGTGGGATTCATCCTATCTTAGACCTCAAGGCACTAAATGTTTACATTTGGGTCCAAACGTTTTGGATGGAATCCCCCAGATCTATGAATGCCTCCCTTCACCATGAAGACTTACTGGCTTCTGTGGACATAAAAGATGAATAATTACATGTGTCCATCATTCCAGAACATTACAACTACACTACTTCCAATCCTGGACAGAACTGCATGTTCCATCCCTGTCAGCTTTGTACATTCTAGGCATAGACAACTGGCAAGCAGATTTCCTTGACCGGCAGCATCTGGACCCAAGGGAGTGGTCTCTACAGTACTGGTGCCGCAGGTGGGAGATGCCAGATGTGGATCTCCTGGTTTTCAGGTTCAACAACAAGCTGGATAGGTTTGTACCCAATGTCAGGGATTTAATAATGGAAGCAATAGATGTTCTGGTGGCTCAGTGAGATTAGTACACCCTGATCTATGCCTTTCCTCACCTGAAGCTTCTTCCTCATCTGCTCTGCAAGATCAAAATGGAGGGAATTCCAGGGATTCTCATTGCTCCAGACTGGACTAGGTGGATGTGGTACACTGACCTGGTATGGCTTCAAGCAAACACACTGTGGGCCCTACCACACCATCCAGATCTACTGTCCCGGGGCCAATTTGCCTTCCTGCTTCTCAGTCACTTGCTTTAATGGTATAGGTTGTGAAGATTCTGAGGGACAGGGGCATGTGTGATTTTGTGATTCCTATGATGCTCCAGGCTAGACAGTCTACCGACTGCAAATCTATCATCAGATTTAGAAAGCTTACTTTACTTTGTGTGAGTCTAGGGGCTTTTATCCCAAAGGTGTCTTCGTGGGAAGAATTTTCTCCTTCCTGCAGCTGGGTCTGGACCAGTGTTTGGGTCTCAGAACCATTAAAGGCCAAGTCTCTGTTCATTACATTCTATTTTAGAGATTGTTGACCTCTCACTCTTTGATTAAGACCATTGTCCATTCCGCTGTGACTCTGTGGGATCTGAATCTGGTTTCAGAAACTGCCATTTGAATCCATTAAAGACATTACTCTTTCTACTCTCTCAGAAGCTTATTTTCCTTGTTGCTTTTACCTATGCAAGGCAATTGCCTGAACTGGTGGCCTTATCTTGCAAAAAAAAAAACTTTTTGGTCTTGCATAGGGAAAAAAAACAGAAATATTATCTCCTGTTCATTTGTCTGGCTCCAGTTAATCAAATGGAAATTTCACTCCATTGTCTGGATGTGGTTCAGGCTGTGTGCATTATGTCTCACCCGGTGTTTCTTTCAGAAAGACCGATTCCTTTTTATTATCATTCCGGATAGGCTCCACAAGGGCACCCCCAACGTCTAATACCACCATCTTTAAGTCGCTCAGGCAGACCACTGTTCAGATGTATGGTCTCAAGGAGCTATGTTTTGCCTGTCCCCTCCGTTGGACTGATTTTGGACACCTCGAAATTTTAAAGTGTATTTCTATTTTTGCAATAAAATTTGAGAAAACACCACTATATGTTTCTTATGTGTTCCCATTCGCACAGAATACCTAAAATATATATATATATATGTATTTAAAATATTTCTTACCTTTCTAATGGTATGTTTGCACATAACTCTGCACTATTCATATATATATGAATAGTGCAGAGTTCTCATTTAAGTCACTTGAACAGTAACATTCAAATTTCTATTGCTGGGTATTTGTCAGTGCTGCCATTAGTGCAGAGATCCCCCCATAAGGTGACAGGTGGTGCCGTCAGGATGTTTGTGTGGACGCAGCACTCCTAATTTGTCCCAGGGTGAGGCGCACACAAAAGGGACATCCCCTTTTCTTTGTGCATGTGTGCCCAGCGCACATTCTGCATTCACAAGGCATCTGCCAGGAGTGTGTGCTGGGCTGGCACAAGACAGAAAGGCAGATTACATGATGCCAGGAGAGGGAGCATGAGACAGCACAGGGATTTATCAATAAGCCCTACTCCTCCAGGGAAGAATGATGGAACACCGCAATCTAAAGTTAACTAAATTTCCAGATTACGAGCCACCATATTGTATGGCACTAAAAGGACCAGGTGCAAAGTAAAGCTGAAAGGAAGATACTTACAGTTCAATCACAATATTATTTATTTGTGTTTATTGCATTCACAATAAAGGAATACTAAGTATACAAATTAACAAGGATACAACAAAAATACTTTTCTGACCAAATCTAAAAGAAAAAAAAAACTGTATTGAGTTAATAAATAACAAATATTTGTAAATTTTAAAGCACAATGAGCTTATAGCAGAAGGGAGAAAGCCAACGACCTATGACATACTGAGCTGGCCAGCTAGAAACAGTTGTGTTCTGCCGTATGCCATACATCAGTGGCAGGGATAGGGTTCATTTAAAAGGCTTGTTCCAATTCACAAGAGTGTTCACACCTCTAAATCGCCGCCAGGTGCAGATGGGGAAACATCACACAGCAGACTGGTATGTGCGAAGTGATCTGCCGCAAACTTGATGCAAAAAGATCATTAAATTTGTACTGAGATTAGATAGAAAAAAAGGTTGGTGACATCACCCAGGCAACTGCCACAGGCCACTGCAATTTCACAAGAAGGCATTTTCAGAGAAAAGGGCATCAAGTTAGCAAGGTTATACATCGGCGCGTGTCCCCCACTGCAGCAATGACATGCTGCTCTACCGACAACCCTGACATTGCCACAAGGCCATTCCGTCTCAGCTGGGAATTTCTGAATGTCACTCTGTATATTATACACCTTAAAGACTGCGTAGAAAAAATAAATACGTTTTTAATGATTTTCCATACAGCTACTAGAAGAAAATAAGTTCACTTTAGTTTAATGTGGAGTCGCAGTCATTATAACTGTTCTTAGGCAAGAAAGGAGGTTCTCATGTACCACATGGCAAAATCAACTTGTCAAAAGTTGTAATGCAGCCTAACTGGAGTTTAGCTTCCTCCCCGTGTAATTTTTCCAGCTGGTGCACACGTGCAGTTGATAGGAGGTTGAATACAGACACTGGAAGAGCAATAACAAAGGCAACATGAAAATACTATGAGAATTAGACTGTATCCTGAAACTTAGAGGAGTGTGTCGCATTGTCTGGGTGTGTAGTGGGATTTCCGCACCGCCTGCCCTTCTTGCAGTTAGGATCTTGTCATATGGCAGTGAAACTCACCAGCCTCAGCACCGCAGCTAACTGCAGATTCATTTTTCGACACTTAAGGGATACCCCTGAATCTGGATGTGTTATTACACCACAAAGTTGCAGATGAGAGATCACGGGACCCTTTTCATTTCTTTGATTCTGGTCATTTTCTAGCTGCTGCAGGATAGAGGTAGGATCCATGATGCAGGTGGGTAGTGTGATAGTAAAACAGTGATCTCAACCTGAAAAGTAATTTCAGGGAGGTGTCCTTTTTATTTAAAAGTAATTTGCAATAACAAGCTGGCTATTGCACCCCCCCTCTGCTGCTGTTAATCAGCAGAAGAGGACCTGATGAAGAACTTCAGGTCCACCTCTGCTCATTGACAGCAGCAGTGGGCGGTTGCAATAGCTAGTCTGCTATTGGCTATTGCAAATTGACAAAGCCAATAGCAATCAAGCTATTCATTTATATGCTCTTTTTTTTTTTTTTTTTACTCTGACGGCGGACGGTGGCTCCGATGTCAGAATAATGAAAAAAAACCCCCAGACAGCAGGGAAAGGTTTACTCTGCTAGATCGAGCAGAGTAAACCTTTCCGGGATAAAATGTCTCTCTCCCGGGCGGCCAGAAGCCGCTATGTAATAGCGGGAGACTCCCGAAACATCCAGGGGAGTTGGGATGTCTGGTACACTTGCAATACAGTGCTTTGATACCTTCTATAATGTCTGTGAATGGACTTGTGTAGCTGGGTAAATAAAGCATGCTTTCAAGTGCATTCAGCTTGTGTTTGAGGTCGATTTTTTGGGGGCTTCAGGTTTGTTGAATGTAACTGCCTCTATGTGCACCTGCTCTCAACTTATGTATTACTATAGATTTAGAGTTAGGCCTGGTTCACACCTAGGAGTTTTTGAGCAGTTGAAAAAGCACTTTTAAATGCCTAAAACAAGAAATCCCATGACTTTCAATGGCCCTGGTTCACACCTGAGCAGAAAAACGCCAGCAGAAAAAAGCCAAACGCCCGAAAAAGTACAGGAGCTTCTTGGGGCAGTTAAAAGCGTGTTCTTGCCCCATAGGACTTCAATGGAAATGCCCAAAAACGTACAGTAGAAGCATGTTGCGCATTTGCGTGAGCATTTTTGCACTTTTAAACGTGCGTTCAATTGCCTGCAATGTTTCATGAGCAATGTTTTGCACAAGGCGCAAATAACCGCATGCTGCTCAAGTACATACAAATGCACAAAAATGGTGCCGCCTAAGTGTGAACCAGGCCTTAGGGACCACGCTTTACAGAGGTGCCTTGACATGTATTTGTGATTGTAAGCAACATAAACCTCTGTTTTTTAAATGGATTTCTTTTGGATGGACGAGCTGAATTTTTGTATTGCTCTGAGATCAAGTTGATTAGCTTCAGAATTTCATTTGAGTTCCTCACAGGTGCATTTGACCTGCACTGGACCTCCTCCTAAAGCTGGCCATACACTTTACAACCATCGCAAGACTTTCGTCTTGCGTTGGTTGTAAGGTAATTAAAAGCTCGTACGATCTGCCCATCTTGGACAGGCAGATCGTACTTGCGATCATCATAAGCCCGCCCCAATTTTTGGCTGCTTTTCAAACATGTTCGTAAGACAAAAGACGTGCAACCGCACAGTAGAAACGATCGCACGCCTTCCATGCACCTGCCGATTTTTGTACAATTGCGGGATTTCCCGCGATTATCATACAATAATCGGCAGGTGTATGGCCACCTTTACTGGCATTTGACTTCTTCAAGTTACTTTGAACTCCGGCTGACTCCGGGACAAAAGCAGTTCTGATGCAAACAAAAGCCCATATACACAGGTGCTTACAAGTCAAAATAAATCCCAGCTGTCATTTATTTGAATGAGAAAAAGATAATTAAAAAATAAAAATCTGATTGGTTTCTGGAGGAAAATGTTTTCTCTTTTGAAAAAGGTTTAGATCTTTGACTATTCCAAACTTGCTTCTTAGAATATGACAGAATGCCTCATGGGCACCAGAGAGGGATATGACAGCTGTGCTCTGGGCTGTCTGTACAAGCATTGTATATTTGTTGTTTTCATAGCTTGGCATCTTGTCTACATCTCTCCAGTATATGTGAGCACAGACAGGTATGAACTATATTAATGACCATCACTGGCTGCTGCACACAGGTCATGGATTTTTGCCCTCGTGACGGTCCGATATATCAGGCCAAGGATGATCAGTCAGGATCACATGACAATGTCGGCTGGACGCTGCCATCTGTTGGCTCTGCTGTGTCTATAATTGAAAGTGGCTCTTCTCATACAGCCATCTGTCTAGCCAGCACCAGGCACAACCTTACTTCCCATGGGAGCTTGAGGCTCACAGCACTGCACCCTGGAAGTGGAGCTAAGGAAGGGTGGACTATACTGGTAATGCTATTTCAACATGTTAGAACGTATCCAAATCCTAATAGCATAGATTCCATTGTAGAAATCACTTGCTGATCCTTGTTGTTCTACAACGCAGACTCTACTCTGTCCATGGAGGCAGAAGATGTCAAAACAAATTGCAGTGTGATCTGCTTGTTCTGCATTGCCAAACTTTTATGCAAAACCAGACAAAATAATGTTTCTAGCTTTTAGGTTAGAATAAAACCTCTGCCAGGTTTTTGTTGCTGTCCTGGTGAATTATCTCACATGCTGACACACAGGGGTTCACTGGGACAGGAAGTAGAGGTTATTACTCCCCCCCCCCCCTATCTATTTGTTGTCTATTTTAGTCAAAGTGTTCGCTGACAATTTGCCACAGCCGGGTGCCACTTTTGCTACAGCTATGCCAAGGATCAAATTTTCCCAGAGTATTCTTTGTCTTCACATTATTTCAACTTCTCTTGGTGAACCTGACTCTTTTCCAGATCTCATCCTAAACAGCTGACTGGCCTTATTCTTACTCATTTACAGCAGACAGCAGCTGGTCCCAGTTTCTATTTGAATGGACATAGAACATGACAGAGTAACCGCTTTCAGTTTTTGGGTGGATGCTGGTTGGTTGAATCACCCATTGACCTCTGATGTTGCAGGGACTGTCTGCTGTAACTACTGACCCCTCCCATTCTATTTCCACAGCATAGAGAGCTCCGTTTACTGCATTCTCCAGAAAGAAAGAAAATATGACAGCCAGGCAACTAGCATTTTCAAAAAATGAAGTGGAAGGCTCCATCTTTCTCTCATGACAGTTTTCCTTTAAGATCAGAAAAAAAAACCCTCTCCGAGAGGTTTCCATCACACGGTTGGCTGAGCAGTTTAGATTTTCTGCGCACGTACGCAGCGCAGCCCAGCCAACAGCTGGATTCACCCTCAGGCTGCAAGTCGGGAGCTGTGGACCTTGTTGCCCAGAGGGTAGAACATGCTGAAATGAATATTCAAGAGCAGGATGGAGTGTCCCGATTTTACAAATGACAAAAAAGGCTTATTTAAAAGCAACTTTGTCATGAAAAAAAAATTCTGTAAAATGAGAATAATTGGCTTACCTGAAAAGCTACATGGCAGAAGAGTATTTAGCATCATCAAACTTTCAGGTGTGTCAGATACGTGGCCCACCTCTATGCTTTGTCATTCCACCAGCCGGCTGCTATGTCATTACTGTGTCCTGTAGTAACATGGCTGGCAGGTGGAATCACAGTGCACAGTGGGGAACCAGGCATACAACACTCTGTGATCTGTGTTGTATGGTGAAGATTCTTTAGCCAGCATAGGTCTTTACGGGTGGAAGGTAAGCATGAAATCTTTTCTTTTGAAAAGTTTAATTTCTTTTTTCTCAACAGGGTGCAAAGTGGCCTATGAAGGAGAATCACCAAGGCCGAAATGTAGCCCTTGATGGTACTCAAGGCCAAGCATTGGTTTAGACCAGACTAGAGGAAAGCAAAATGCCTTCCAGGTGCAATAGTGGACCATGCAAGAGGTCCACAACCTAGTTTTCAGAAACATAGGGATGACAGCTTCCAAGAGGCCTTTTGTTCTTCAGGAACTTGGCTTCAACAGCCAGGTCGTTAAAACCAGTGATTAAGAAGCATGGTGGAATACCAGGCCCTGGCACAGTAGGTTTGGATGCCAGGAGTTTGAACAAGTCCGTGTACCACAGCCTTCTGTGTCTGTTGGGAACAATAAGGATCACTAGAATGCCCTCTGTCCCCATTCGTGGAAAGTAGCCGAGGCAAGAGTTTTAGATAAACGAAGGCATAATTTAAGCCAAGCGAATCCCGGTGACTTCCTGTGCACACTGAATCCTAGGGCTTGGGAATTACTCTGCAGCAGTTGTATACTTGGAAGACTGGGATATCCTGGATCGTTACTGATATTATCTATGGAACTGTTACCCTGGATAGTTACTGATACTAATTGAAGTGAGGGGATACCAAGAGGAAGCCAACACTATCCTAAAACGATATATGACCATTATCCATTCACTGAGGGTGAATAAGGAGCACTGTAAGTAGCTCTGAAGATTGATGTGTGAGTCAGTCACGAAGTGGAGTGATTTATGGATTTAGTTGTCTTGTCACTTTTATATTTAATATAGTGGACTTTATTATAAGAATTTGCCATTTTGCACGTCACTATTATGAATGTTTTTTAATGAAAAATATTCACATTTATATTCATAAGCACTTGAATTTGGTGGAATATCACATTGTGCTATAAGGAAGGAATTTTTTGATGGTGTTTTTATGCGTGTTTTAAGCCTACAAGCACAGTGCACTATTTATTCAGGTCGTTAAAACCAGTGATCAAGAAGCAGGGTGGAGTACCAGGCCTTAGCACCGTAGGTTTGGATGATCTAGAAGTGCCCACGGGATGTCTGTCAGGGGTTTGACCATGTCTGCGTACCACAGCCTCCTGTTTCGGTTGGGAGCAATCAGGATCACTAGAATACCCTCCGTCTCCCTCCTGGAAAGTAGCCAAGGCAAGAGTTTCACAGGAACTAAGCCATCATTTAAGCCAAAATGTTCCCATGGACCAATGCTGGTCCTAGCGGCAAACCTCCCCAGCTTGTTGTTGAACATGGACACCAGTAGATCCCAGTACAGTTATCGGTAAGGGGGAATACAGCATTAAAGGGCTAACCGAACTGCCCTGAGCTCCAGCTCCCTTCCTTCAGTCCACCTGAAGGAAGGGAATTGAGAGTGAAGCAATAGGATCTTATTCTGAGGAAGAAATACCCTGGGCAGAGCTGTATTCAAGACCAGGCCCAGCTACTGCAAAGTGATGGGAGAGTTCCAGCAATGGGTTCTGGAGATGCTGGACCCATCTGAAGCTCTGCAGGTTTTGTATGGTGCAATGAATGTTGGACGACAAGGCTTGAGCAAACTGTTCCCTGAGGAGCAAGTCATCCAGGTACCTCACCATGGGGATCCCCTAAAACTGAAGCAGAGCCAGCACAGGGGCCAACACCTTGATGAAGACCCGAGGCGCAGAGAAACAAACTGGTAGTGTTGCATGCCCATAGCAAAACGCAGGTAGCACTGATGGGCAGACAAGTTGGGGGTGTGCAAAAATGTATCCTTAATGTACACTGAGGCCAGAAAATCTCCCAGGTAAAATGAGGCAATGACAGAGTGGGCAGATTCCATACAGAACTTTTGGACTTGTGGGATTTTTGGGAATTCATTGAGCATTTAGAATAGGGCAAACCCCCCC
>NW_017306777.1:1083873-1086161 GCF_000935625.1 Nanorana parkeri | reverse complement strand
CCCCCCTCCCCCCATGCACCCCACAATACTTTTACAGTTCGATATAAAGCATTATAGACAAAACTCACTCTGCCAGTTCCTCCAAACTTCGGTATATGTCGTCATCGTTTTCTGCCGTGTCCTCGGAGGGGAAGGGCCTGCAAGACAGACAACACATCATATATACAGGGAAAAAGCAGGGGAACTGCCGCACTTTAGGGGTGAACAGACAATACCATGTAAATGAAGGCAAGTAAAAAATAGTAGATAGATAGAGATCATAGACAGATTGAAGGACAAAGATAGGAGACACCATAGATAGAGATAGAACAACATGATTTATATGATAGATAGCAAAAATGTCATTGATAAATAGATAATAAAAGATATCACTAGACAGATCGTTAGATAGATAATCAAAGCTATATAGATAGCATGGCTGAAAAATACCCAAGTCACATCTTGAATATTCATTTTTACATTTACATTGTGCGCTTTATACTGTTTCCCTTTTGCTAATAACTGTAATAAACAACGTTTCTGAATGCTGGTTTCATTTAGAAATGACCTTCCGCCATACCTGTGCAGAGCCTACAGAGGGAGTGACAACACTATTCAGGCTGCGGTTCTGTCCACCTACTGCCTGCCTCTTACCATTTATTTGTATTACCACTGACATCACCATATTGGTGACACCCATAATGGGCTTTCTTTCAACTTTCAACTGGTGTTTGGAGATGTTATATTAACATCTGACTGTGCTTGTGTAATACTGAAAAATTGACTAGTGGACTTCAGAACGTCTGCCTTAAGCTTTCCTTCACTAAACATCCCCCCGGTTTCAGTTTCATCTCTTTAGACAAACGAGGCAAAAATATGAAAAAAAAAATACTCTGTGGTTCTTCCATGGAAATCCCTCTCATGAGACAGGAAGAAAGAAAGTAGCTGGCAGGTTTTGGGAGTATATGGATTGTGACTGTCACACTTAAGGAGCAGCACAATTACAACATAAATTGACAGGGGGGTGATAAATAATGAGGCGGTATGCGTAAGACTCCAGTGAACTCCTGGGAGAATCTTATGTTGGTTAACACAGTCTGCAAAGCTATGACAAGTCTATAAACCTGCTCTCTATGGCAGCAACATCAACCTCGACCTGGATTCCCCCCACCGTACCATGTTCATCATCCTCGGATACCTGCTCATCAGATCATCACATGGGAAATTGTTCACAGATTTCTTCCTTCCGGTAGAATGCACAGACTGCAGAGAATCCTTTCCGGACCACTTCACTAAACCCATCCACCGAGAGAAGGAAAGGGCATTTTAACTATGACTGACACTGCCAGACACAAATCCCAAACACATGGAACTGGATGATAAAAAAAAGGATACCTTTAACACCGCTGAATTTACCAACAACATGCTAGAATATTCTACAATGGAGGGATGGAGGAATCACCAAATTATCAGCTCGGTTACAAAATTTGGAGTTACTTTCAAAGTCCAATTGAAGTTTCTGCAAATGTGACACTGCAAAGCAGGACAGGGGCCCCCCACACAGTGAAGTAGCAATTATACCACCATCACAGTACAGGCTTTGGAAGTATCTTCGGCTTCCAGGGAAATGTAATCCTCCAGATACTTCTTCAGTTATAAACATTGCCTGCAGAATGTTTCTGTATTTATAAAAATGACAGAAGTGAAATAGTGTCCTCATATTTCCCACAATGGATTCCGTTCATTTCACTGACTCGTAAAGCTGCGCTGGGGATTTTCTTTGCTGGTTTATTGTAAGGTGCTGGTATATTTATTGCAAATATGGCAAGCAAAGTTGATTCTGAAGACAAATTTTTGCCAGTTATTGTATATCAAAAATCTCCTCCTCGGGCTTTTCAATAAAAATTCTACTCAGAATTTACCCTAAACATGCTGAATCCATTATTATCGCTGGAGGTATGCCAGACATTCTGTTGGCTTTTCCCTGGGTGGTGAAGCCAAAAGTAATCATTATGTAAAACTTTACATAAAAAGAAAAAGCCCACAGTATCACCATGGCAAGAAAAATCCCCCCAAGCACAGGAAATCAGAATGGAAAGCAGAGGGGGACCTGCAGTTCTCCATCAGGTCCCCTCTGCTGATTGACAGCAGCAGAGGGCATGTGCAATAGCTAGTTTGCTATTGCAAAGTGAAATAGCCAATAGGAATCTAGCTATGCATTCCCATGGTGTTTTTTTTTATAATTCAGACGGCGTACATAACCCGGTTATATCCACAGTCTCACAATCTGCTCAGGTAAGCCTGCACTA
>NW_017306777.1:1063126-1083370 GCF_000935625.1 Nanorana parkeri | reverse complement strand
ATACAGCACACTGCAGAATACCAGCAGCTACAGAGGACTACAACTCCCAGCAATAATAAATTCTACAGCGCAACGCAGAACACCACCAGCTACAGAGGACTACAAATCCCAGCAATAGAACATTATAATATAATGGACTATTGCAGCGATTTGTTGTGTGCCTCTGGGATTTGTTGTCTCCTTTAACCCTTTCGCTGCCAAGCCCTCCGGAACATTTTTCAAATCAGCTGGCCAAGCCATTTTTTCCACGCCGCCAGATGTCACTGCAGCAGCCAAGTCATCCCTAAAGTTTTTCCGTTGGGGGGTCACCACAACTTGGCAAATGTTGCCAAGGGGTCCCAGCCCTAGAGAAGGTTGCATGTGTCATACACTCACCGCCCACTTTATTAGGTACACCTTGCTAGTAGCCGGTTGGACCTCTTTTGTCTTCAGAACTGGCTTAATTCTTCATGGCATAGATTCAACAAGGTGTTGGAAACATTCCTTAAAGAGTTTGGTCCATATTGACATGATAGCATCTCGCAGTTGCTGCAGATTTGTCGGCTGCACATCCATGATGCAAATCTCCCGTTCCATCACATCCCAAAGGTGCTCTACTGGATTGAGATCTGGTGACTGTGGAGGCCATTGGAGTACAGTGAACTCATTGTCATGTTCAAGAAACCAGTTTGAGATAATTTCAGCTTTGTGACATGGTGCACTATCCTGCTGGTAGAATGCGGACCGGGGTGTCCGACGTTTGTCAAAGGGAACAAAAAAATGGGGACAGAAGCGCTACTACCATAAGTGATTAGATTTGAGCAAAAGTGAAAAACTTACCAAGAAATTAATGCTGATGCGATATCATCGATGAGGGGTGGATGGATGGGAAACCTCCACTGGTGGGGATTGTGAGCAATCAATTGTGTTTGTGGACCGGTCAGGGGGAATTGAGGCTTTGAGGGGTGCTGGATGGTGGTGGGAGCCTGGGTCCAATTAATGCATCTCGAATCAGTCTGCCCATTCTCCTCTGACCTCAACAGCGCATTTTCTTTCACACAACTGCTGCTCACTGGATATTTTCTCTTTTTTGGACTATTTTCTGTAAACCCGAGATGGTTGTGCGTGAAAATCCCAGTAGATCAGCAGTTTTTTTTAAATACTCAGACCAGCCCATCTGGCACCAACAACCATGTCACGTTCAAAGTCACTAAAATCCCCTTTCTTCCCCATCCTGATGCTCACTTTGAACTTCAGCAAGTGGCCTTCACCACGTCTAGATGCTGATATGCATTGAGTTGCTGCCATGTGATTGGCTGATTAGCAATTTGTGTTACCAAGCAATTGAACAGGTGTACCTAATAAAGAGGCCGGTGAGTGTACATTGAAGGTAAAGAACATCTGGGTGAATGATGTCAGAAAGAACTGGGTGTTCTGGCAGATCACAGACTTAATAACAGCATGCAATGCCAAGCTGAAGTTTCTAGAGCGAGCAAGATACTTTCTTGTATAAAAAGAAACAGACTTGAGAGAGAAACAGAGATACAATCATGCCTCTGTACAAAGCATAAGACCTCATCCTAAATAAGCAGCTCAGCTTTTGGCAGCAATTCACAAAAATAAATGTGGTACAGTTATCCTTTAGTCCCCATTCGTATTTTTCAGCACGGAAAAGCTCTGCACAAGCCTGCGCCTCTTTTTAGGGAGATCAGCGTGATGTGACCCTTTTTCGTTTTCCTAATCGCGCTGATCTGCCCAAAAAAGAAGCTTGTGTACCTTGTTCCAGCGACCAGCTTTTTTCTCAGCACGACATTGTGCTGAGATGTGAACAGGGACTATAGAAATCAATAGGATTTCTTGTGCGGAGCTTTTCTGTGCTGAAAACGCTACAAACGCCCTGGTGTGAACGAGAACTTAACCCCTTCGTGACTGACGACGTACAGTGTACGTCGCCAGCATCGGGGCTGTTTAAACAGACTCCCGGCGACTTTTGCCGCCGGGACTCTGTTTAAACTTGTAGAGCTAAAATGTCAAAAAGACTTACAAATAAGTTTGTTCTAACCAGCTCTGCAGTTTGTTTTAGGGCTCAGTCACACTAGATGCAGTGCGCTCTGGCCCGATTTTGGCCGGAACGCACTGCCTCGCATTGCGGCCGGAGGGCGTGGCTACGGCGCCATTCACTTGAATGGCCCACCACGCCCCCTCCTACCCAACTAAAAAGTGAGGCGGCAGCAATGCGAGGCAGTCCGTTCCAGGCAAAATCGAGCCGGAACGCACTGCATCTAGTGTGACTGAGCCCTTAAAAATAGGCTGGATGTGTTTCTAAATGCACAAAATAACTCTGGATATTAATATTTATAATGAATAACAACATAGATCATTGTGCTATGGAGCTTCTTGTTTGTATTTGTATCTTTTAAAACAAACTTTGGATGCAGGTATTTATATATTTATTCTATTGGCTGAACTCAATGGACATGTATTTCTTTTCAACAGGACTATGAAAGGTGGCAAAAAAATAAGTACAATGCACACAGTTTATTTTGATTGGGGGTCAGGTCAGTGGACTGAGCAAAGTATTTAACAAGTTGCAATCCCTGATCAAGAAGGCAGCAGTGAGGCTGTCATCATAAAGTTTGCAGGTGGCACTGTTAAGTGGCCAGTAAACATTGGAACTGTTGCTAAACTAAAGTAAAGCTAAAACTGTTTTTCATAATTTTGAATAGAATACAGAATGGTTAAAAAACCCTTTCAGGACTTTTTTTTGTAATCATCTGTGCCCAGTTGGGAGATTGTTCTTTACTGTCTTGTACACACACACAAAAAAAAGGGTAAATCTCTGCAAAAGTGAAAAGTTCAACTTTTTTCCTCTTCTGAGGACAGTGCCATTAAAGCAGCCACATGGACAAAGTTTTGGCTTTACATACATCAGAAATTAAAATTATAAGTTGTGTTGCGATGCTAATGGATATTTGGGACACCTGCAGGATTTGCAAAAGCATCTGCTAGGCTGTTGACAGAGAGCTGGTTTCTCACAATGGAAGGTGCCTTCTAAACAGACCAAACTGGTTTTGGACAATGGTATGCCCTGTATTGTTTCCCCATTATTCGTATCACAATGGGATGGTGTTATGGGGAAACCGTGTGTAAACAATCAAGACTTATTCAACCTTGACTACTGATGGCAATTTATGATACAACGCTGCTACCTAGAGGTAGGAAAGTGAAATACAGTATATTATACTCTCATACAAGTTTTGAGGGGCAACACCCACATGTGGGAGCCAATTTTCTCTGAATAAAAGCCTGCAGCCCAAAGATTCAGGAGGACTTCAGGGAGTATGTCAGAAGAGGCAAAGAGCATATCACTTTGACCAAGAGCGGACTCTAAAACAAAAGGACTTAGCCACCAGAGACTGCAACGAAAAGCCATTTTCCTGCGAACGCTTATTTGACAAGAAGTCCTGTTCATTACGGAATATGCAGCCTTTAAGCTAAGTACTATTTTAGGGTTTCCTCTCTTAGACAGCATTACATGCACTAGAAGGATAGTGTAGTGGGTGCATGTGATTGTTTGTATTAGCCTGTATGTATGTTTTGATTATGTTTGTTTTTCCTGTAACTAAGTTTGTATATGCAGCATTTTCACCAAGTAAAGTACTTTTATGCTACTGGGTCAGTTCCCTTGAGCTTTACTGCAAGAACAGACAACAAAATACAAATTAAAGTTTTGCCAAGCTTTACATCTGGGCTCGTCCTTGGGATAAGCTTTACATCTTTGGGATTTGTAGTCCAGAGCATTACATAAGTCTGGGATTTCCCCCCAGAAAATGCAGTAACCCTATTTGTGGGTGCCAATGTGACAATGAAAATAGTGCAACTGACATTGATATTCACACATACAAGAGCTTTAAGACACGGGGAAAGGGGATATATATCAGTTTATCTTTCCTGTATAGAGTACATATTACACGGTCTAGTCTGTTACCTGGATGGTGTCACCCTCCCTGCCCTCCTTCGCCTGACCGCACTGAGGACATTCCCTTTATTTTTAGATATTTCCTCTCCCTGGTGGCCAGGCTCCTGCTGGCTTTCTCACGGACATCTCCATATTTTATAGCTGCAGCCTTGGCATGTGCGCTGTGGCGGAAAGAGCGGTTTTGGGATGACTGCACTGTGTCAGTGGCCAGGCGCGCGCTAGCTGGAAGAACAAGTCTTGCTGTCGGTTTGCTATGGGTGCTCAGGAAAAAAAAGAATCAGCTATTTTGACTTCTAACAATTGCAGAATCAGAAGGAATTTGAGGACATAAATACAATCTAATGGACTGTAAGGTGCTGGGGAAGCACACACCTTTATGAAACTCAGGTTATTAGATGGGATGACTTGTGGCGGGATACTGATCTGTTCCCCTGACTATACCATCAGAAGGACAGCAATACAACTAGTTGCAGGGGGCTTCATAAAGAAGCGCTATGGCTGACCACACATTTTTCTTGTAGATTGCTACATCTAGTGATAAACAGGAAGATCTCTCACTGCTCACTTAGATCTCTACTGCTGGGAAATCTCATCATGCTAGGAGGGGTGGAGATACAACTACTGCAAGGAATCTTACCAATGTGTCTGGGGGCAAAGACACAAACTACCTCATGGAAATCTCATTATTGAGGGGGGAAGAAACAAACAACTGTAGGGAAATCTCACCATTGTGGGAGGAGCAGACACATTATCGGTGCACTCCCAACATATAGGAGTCAACAAGTCCAAACCTGGAGCCAAAAGACATTTTATTTAGTAGCCAGGAGATACATGTTTACACTGAAAAAGTTCTGAAACGTGCAACTTGTTTTATAAAATAATTATCAATCTACAGTTCAAGTAAAGAAGAGTGAATGTAGCCAGCCAAAGATAAAATATGACATGTATAGGTGTGTTTAATAGTGTGCATTATAGCATTATTTACACCATTAGTAATCTGCATGATACAAAATACTTAGGCAAAAGGTCCAGTCAGGAAAAAAGTCAGTCAGAGAAGGAGGAACCAAATTATATGAATAGCATGTTGAATAACATTGTTAATTAAAAGAGAGAACTGAAAATTTGTATGAAACCCACAGAATGCACAGGGAATGGAGAATGTATAGTGGGTTGCTGCAATAACAGAAGTGTATTTAGGTCAGTAGAGGTGTCCGAGAAAATCGCAGGTGTCACAAGTGTGAATAGTGGCAGCAGCAAAGGAACAGAAACTTAGACAGGAAGTGCAAGACGACATTGGTCAGTACTGACTGAGAAAGACAGTGTGTAAAAAGAGAAAATGTGGGGTGAGATCAGGGTGTGAAAGAGAGAGGGATACAATGACCTGATTATCACAGGTCATGTGATGGCATAGTCTGCAACATGCTGAAAGAAATAAGCTGTAAAAAAGGAAACACATTGTCAGGGCTAAGTGGCCCATGGCAGAGCAGCAGTGACCCATTATATCAGTACCAGTGGATAATAGGGAGCAGAGACCACAGTTATGGCAGATCAGGTAATTTACCCTCCTGCAGCATCCTGTAAAATGATCAAGCAGCTACAATCAGACACTCAGCTGTTCCACCATTTCTTCTATATTTCCTTTCACATGTTTGTCATAGAGCTCAATAGCTTAAGCTCCAAATTACACAAACAACTCCCCTTTTCCGGTCTTCTCTGTTTAGAAAGCACTGTACTGAGTTTCACTTAGGCTCAGTGTGCCCCATAAATCCTGTGTCATGGCTGATATGTATTAACCACTTCCGGGCCACAATATGTCTATAGACGGCGGCCCGCTAAAGTGGTTGAAACAAGAACACGTCTGCTGCAGCAGCCGTGTTCTTGGTACCGCTTTTAACAGCAGGCGATTACATACAAGCGATCCGGAGTCTGTACAGCCGCCAGATCGTTTATACCGTGCGGCGCCCCCCCCCCCCAACTGAGATGAAGCTGGGGAAGCAGATATGTGCTTCCTCAGCTTCTTTGGGGTCCCTAGGTGACATTAGGGGTCTAAAAGACCCCTGATGTCTATATAGAGAGGACCTGTCACACCCTATCTGCTATTACATAGGGTGCTTGTTAGCCACCTAGGTGATAGCAATAGGGTTAGTGTAAAAAAAAAAAAGTGTTTAAAATGTATAAAAATGAAAAGTAACATAAAAGAAAAATGTAAAAAATGCAAAAAGTTTTATTAAAGTCCCCCGCCCCCCACGTGCATGCACATAGACACACAAAAACATGCGTCGGTGTGCCTACGTGCGAAAATGACAATTGCGCTACACATGTTACATATCGCCACGAGCGTCGGAGTGAGAGCAATAATTCTAGGGCCCATCAATCACTGATAACACTAAACTGATGAGCGGTAAAAGCGTTTAAAATGTTCCCTATGGGAAATTTGGGGTATTGACTTTTGCGGCTTCACTAGCGAATGCAATTTGAAGGCTTGACATATTTGGTATCCATTTACCCGGCCTGACCGGCAGAGAATGGCACAGCCCTGGACAGTCCCACACCCATCCACAAAGCCCTAGAGACCCCTACACAGCCCTAGAGATCCCCCCACAGCCCTAGAGAGCCCCACACAGCCCTAGAGAGCCCCACACTCGCCCGCACAGCGCTAGAGAGCCCCACACTCGCCCGCACAGCTCTAGAGAGCCCCACACTCGCCTGCACAGCTCTAGAGAGCCCCACAATCGCCCGTACAGCCCTAGAGAGCCCCACACTCGCCCGCACAGCCCCGGTGAGACCCCGCACAGCCTCCCGAGACCTCGTTACAGCCCTGGTGAGACCCTGCACAGCCCTGGTGAGACCCCGCACAGTCTTCTTAGACACCGTACGGCCCGGGTGAGCAAAACAGAGTATGTAGCTTCATAATATTCTGCATTGCTGTATAAATGATTGCTGGGATTAGTAGTTCTCTATAGTTGGTAGTATTCTGCACTGCTGTATAATATATTGCTGGTATTTGTAGTCCTCCATAGCTGGTGGTATTCTGCATTGCTGGGATCTGTAGTTCTTCTACAGCTTGGAGTCAGTGGCAGAACTACCAAGATCGCAGTGGTTGCAGCTGTGACTGGGCCTTGGTGCTCCTCCACAGTCTTAAAATCATCGGCTTGCATTGTTTTAGAAAACCGGTCACATGACGCTAAAAAGGTATCAGTAATTGGTATCGGAGAGTACTTGAGTTAAAGTATCGGTACTTGTACTCGGTCTGGGAAAAATGGTATCGGTGAATCCCTAAAAATATAATTTCTTCCTTTTGCCGGAGATTTAAAGTTCAAGTTTCGGGCAAGGTGAATTTTCCATCTAAAATATTCTGTACAAGAAAAAAAAAAAAGGCAACAGATGGGGGCAGTCACAGAAACCAATAGCTCAGTCTTATAGGTTGTCAAATGTGTCACAGGTAATTACTGATCATCAGTGCAACACTCACAGACTTTCTGTGACCCACAATAATGTGACTCACAAGGCAACTTAATTCCCGTTCTATTCCCCGAAATGGCTCCAATATGCAACAGCTGTTTAATAAGTGCAAAGAAAGACAAATGCATACAGTGCAGTGAGTGAGTGTTGCCACTCTAGGACAGGAAGAGTGTTACTGGCAGGATCACCAGGTTAAGAAAAGGAAACTATTGCAGCCACCACATCTAACAACTGGTAAGCTGCCCTATATTACATTTTTGCTCGTGTTCTCCCTGACAGATACATATTTATATATTCTGCAGATTATGTGATAGACTATAGATGTCTGTTTCTCTCGTGACATAGACATACTGATATTTTCTCCAGATTTTTTGGTCACTCCAGGGATCTCCAGAACATTGTTCTGTCCCATCTCTCCCCAATGACTGACCTTTCCAAATTTCTACAAACCATTGTTCTGTTCCATCTATCCCCTGACAGATACATATTGGCATTCTTCAGATTATTCCATTACTGACCTGTCTAGAGATCTGCAGAACATTGCTCTGCAGCCAGTGGATATTTTGCACAGTAGTTGCACTGTTGATGAACTGACATTGGTGGGAGCAGTGTGTGAAATGGTGCAGTGCTCATATTTAGAATATATTAGTCGCTGGCAGTGAATACAGAGCACTTTCCCCCCCTGGAATTACAGTGGGATGAAGTTCCAGAAGTCAGTTTATAAACAGTGAGGTGTGGTCCGTGTCCAGAGATGTCTCATCTTGTCTAATGATGGTCTGGGAAGCAGACTCAGACATCACCCAGGGAATCAATCTTCCCACACACAGCTCTAGAAAAGCGCCATCAACTGGACAATTAGGGAATACAGACAGCAGTCAGAAGAGTAAATATGGCTCTAGATAGCAGAAAATTAAAAAAAATCTTCCATAGCACACAGTGGACAAAAGGTACAAGGTGAAAGGCCACCGTTAGGTAAATATTTATACCACCTGCCACCAGAACTATATTTATTATATATATATATATATATTACTAAAATCACAAATACATTGTATGTAATATAGATGTGTCTTCTCTTCATGTATGTACCACCAATGGATTCTGCATCTCTTTATAGAACACACAGACCCGTGAAGTCTTTGTGAATACCTCTTCCGTGATTCTCCTGAATATATGAAAATCAAATGGCTGAACACCACATTTTGGGACTCTCTACTATCAGATCATATGAGTGCACACAGATTTTCCATGCATCTAAAATTGGAAAACCTCTTTATAGCAGACCTAGAATCAGAATAAAGGGTTCTATAAAAAAAAAAGAAGAAGAAGAATTCCATTAAATATACAGCGCCTCTGCCTCACGTTGGTGAATCCGAAATGCCAGGGAAGCTGCAGATGCATGTACCACGAATCAGCCCGCCCTGACGAATAAGTATTTCAGAGCTCTTGTTTTTGCGGATGGTAGCAGGTAGCGAGTGCGCTGGACTGATTGATCTTTTCTGACTTGAGGCTGGCTCTAAGTGATGTCAAGCAGGGAGGATGTGACTTCTGGCATTTAGGTTTAATGACCTTTAAAAAATACAGTAAAACCCTGAACCATGCCAGTAAAATGATAAAACAAATATAACTACCTGTATCCCTTGGATTGTGCAATGCCATGATAGGAAACTTTGGACAGCGCCGAGATCACCTGCAAGATAAATAGAAATCAATGTAAATGAACAGAATCCCTACATGTGCAGACAAGAGAATACATCAGAGCAGGAAAGAAAAATATGGCAGCTGATGAACTATAAATCTCAGCATGTCCCTCCATGCCTATGGCCATGTCACATCAGGTAAGAATTCGTCAAATTAGACTGGATATTTCCCAGCACTGTAAAGAAACATTTAAGGGTGGACTTGCTCTGTTCCCACATGAAAATTGTAAATGTAAATAAGGCTTTGTCATTGCTGTCCTCTCCTGAAATGCTAGCTGCTAGCTGCCCTGCTGTCATGTTGATCCAATAAGTGCAATACGCTTGGAGTTACGGTGCCAGAACTATGCATATCAGGAGGTCTGATACTGCTTTGACCTCACTTGTTGCATGCTTGTTCTAGCTCAGTGATTCAAAAAGGTCAATGAAAGCCAGGGATGTAACATTCTTCAGAGGATAGCATATAGCAATAGCAGCGTATATATATTTCACACGACAGGTTCCTTTAAGATGGAAATTTGCTCGTCATGGTGGGAAGAATTTTACAGTAAGTACATAGACTCCACCAGCCTGCAGTGCAGTGTATAGTGCTGTTTATGTTTCACAGATGCACATGAAACAGAGCCGGCCTATATTACAATTATTATTTTTTTAAGCACAGTGAGGGGAATTTATCAAAACTGGAGCAGACAAAATCAGCAGCTGTGCTCCTCTTCCCACTTAGTAGCATTGAACACATTTTATGTAGACACTTTTCTGTCGCTGCAACTCTACACGACAGCATCTGTCTGATTGAGAACAATAAACAGTCTCTATGAATGTTAAACAATCATAATGACCTGGTAGCCAGAGCTCATGTGATCTTTGCCCAGGCTTTAGGCCTCATGAGGGAGTAGAAGCTTTTGTTTTTGGTACTCAAAATATACTTTTATTTGCAAACACATGTGATTTGGTAGTGCCTGGTGTTTATAATAGGGCATCATAAAAAAAAATCCACAGGGATATATATAAAACATGGCCCAGTTATCTGACCTTGTGAGAGACCGTACATCTCGTCTCCTGTGTATTACAGCATGTCACATCTCCGAACCAGCTATAACCTCTCCCATGATGCAGTGGGAGTTTTCTCTGCTCTTGTATGAACTTATGGTGATGATCTCTACGATGGGCTGGGTGCAGAAACAGTGTGTTAGTTTCAGGAACAGTGTTCGCTTATTAGCCTCCTTATTAGGGCTGCAACCAACTATTGTATTAATCGATAATAATAGTTGTCAACTATTCTCATTCTCGATTAGTTGGTTGGATCCCCTAGCTCTCTCCTCCATGCTGGGAGGAGGGCACAGCAAGCAGTGGGCGGGTGCAATAGCCAGCTTGCTATTGGCTATTGCATTGTGAAATGGCCAATAGCAGGCTGGCTATTGCACCAGCCCACCATCTACTGTATTTACATTCAGCTGCCGTCTGTGGAATCTTGTCACTGGCAGCTGTCATTCTAAAAAGGTGGGGAAAACGTAATTTTCGGTTTCGGCCTGACAGATTTTGCTGTGGAAGGTGCTTTGCAGTGTCATGCATTTCAATGGGACCCCAAATGCGCCTCCCACCCACAGTGTAATCGGCCGCACTGGAACGCACAGTACCGCAAAAAATTGTGCATGCAGTTTTATTCTGAAGTAAACGTTATGTTTGTAACACTGTAACACTGCGCTTGTGTATTTTATTTTAAATTAAGGATGGTATTTAATTTTTTTTTATCTGATTAAATCGAAAAAATAACAATCAGTCAACTAATCGATTATGAAAATTATTACCGGTAGTTGCAATCCTAGTTCTTATTATAACATACCAGACACAGTTAAATAAAAACTTTACTTTAATTACAATTCTTCTTCTAATTAACATTCTGGCTGTTCTTATAAACACACTAATTCAGTAGCTCAAAGAAGAGGAATAAAAAACCTCTGAGATTTAACATTTCCCACGAACAGCCCAATTTTGAAGGTTGCAAAGATTTCCATAAATTAGAATTTCCACCTGATTATATAACTGATTCTATTCCGGAGGGACACGTAAAGTAAAATATTTTTCTTTACTCAATGTTATCCGAGTTACATGAGGGAATGCTCGCAGAGCCAGTTATTGTATCTAGTGAGATTTTACCGTGAAATCTACAATTACTGTTGAGTAATTTATAAGATGTGGGTTCCTTTAAGATATTCAAGCAAAACAAAAGGTTTGCAAATCTAACCCCTCCCATTGTCCCTGCTGTCCCATGAGAACTATGCTGGTATCATTAAGTTCAAACTTTCTACTCTAGCCTAATAAATTAGTTGGCAGACACCAGATATTGAGGTATACCAAAGAAAGTATCCCCAACACCCCTCCAGAACTACATGCAACTTATTCTACCGTACAATGCGTCACGCTAGGATGAGCAGTAGGGAGTCTAAACCATGTGACATAACCGGAGGTAACTTTGACCATAGAATAACAGAGGCAGAAATCAACTCACCTGCTGGACTATTGACCAGAGAGGGGCTCTACAAACACACAACAAGATGGGATGGTGGTGGCTCAGTGGAGAAATTACAGTCGCAATTCAATTTAGTGATGTCATTGCATCCTAAAGCAAAAACTGGATACTAGCAGCCAGTGACATGAAAGAGTTAATCTGGCTGATTTAAAAGGAGAATTCCACCTTGTAGCATCATTGCCATACATAGATTTGACTTGTTTGTGCGAGTCATCCTGTTCATTGTCTTAAGGTGCCCACACACCTTGCGATAATTGTACCATAATCGCGGGAAATTCCGCGATCGTACAATTATCGCAAGGTGTGTGGAAGGCGTGCGACCTCTCCTACTGTAAGGTCGCACGACTTTTATCTTATGAACATGTTCAAAAATGTGTGTGTGGCATGTTCGCAAGATAAAAGCCGCACGGGCCGGTGTGCTTCACTGCCCGTTTAGCATTGCTGTCATCGGAAGCCCGCCCCTCAGCGGAGCGGGTTTGCGATCATTGCAAGTACGATCTGCCTATCCAAGATGGGCAGATCGTACGTTTTTTTAATTACCTTACAACCATCGCAAGACAACAGTCTTGCGATGGTTGTAAGGTGTGTGCTCAGCATTAAGATGCCCATACACTGTACGATTATCGTACGAGAATCGCGGGAAATCCCACGATCATACGATAATCGCAAAGTGTATGGAAGGCGTGTTGTACGGTCGCACGTCTTCCGTCGAACAACCAGGTTTGAAAACCCGCCGAGAATCGTAGGATTCTCGACGGGTTAGTGGCCTGCTTGTTCGACAACTGTCGAACGTGCTGGTGTGCGCACACTGCCTGTTTGCAGTCATTGGAAGCCCGCCCCTCGTTGCAGTCATCGGACATAATCGCGAGTATGATCTGCCTGTCCAAGATGGGCAGATCGTACAAGCTTTTAATAAGCTTACGACCATCGCAAGACAAAAGTCTTGTGATGGTCGTAAGGTGTATGGCCACCTTAACGTGCAGGCAGTGAATTGTGGCCAATGCAATTGATTATTTTCGGCAGAAATTCTTACTTGGAGAGCATCAACCACGTGGAAAATGACAAGAGTCAAGCGAGAGTGAAGTGGTGAAGTGGTATTACACAGAAGTCAATAGCAAGTCACGGATAAAATCAAAGAGTCAGTGTTTAAAAGTGACAAATATTTAAAGTCGGGGTGGGAGAAACTGGCAGTAGCAGGTAATATAAATGCAATTGATATTTCTTTAATATGACTTTCCTATTGGAGTCAAATATCTGATAAACAGAGGCTAAAAAAACTCGACTGGGGGAGACATCCGGAAAGAAAGTCAAGAAATGAGTTGAAAAATAATTAGGTGCCACTTTGCTAAATATGAAGTCCCCTTTGCTGTGAAGAAATATAAAACTCTATCTGCACCTCTTTCATGGAGAGCTTTTCTGTTCTATCCCACTGTTCTATCCCACCCCCTTCCCAATTAAGGTAACAATCTGCAGAGTAACTGATCCCCACTTTAATGTTTCCATTCTTTCCGCCTGTGAGTGGGCAGGCAGCTCCCCCTCAGTTGGGTTGCCAGATTTTTTAGAAGTAACACAAAAAAATAATAATCACCAGCTTTATGAGTCAGCAGCTATCAAAAATTCCTTTGGAAGGAGACTTTTGTAAGACAAAGGCTCTTACCTGCAGACAAGCTTGATGAGAACACGAGATAGGCTTCTAGTGTGTAACTGGCCTTTTTCACCTTGCCCATTACTCCCAGCAGGCCCATGCTATGATCTGTGTAATTCCTGATCTAATCATTACCTTCCAAATGGCCCGGAACCTGCAGGCAAAGTGCACTCGGTTCCAAGCTTCCGCCTCTGTAGGTTTGCAGCATGAAATCATGTAAGAAGAGACCACATCTTGCCCAGAGTAAGTTCTACTAAATCTGGCTGCAAATTATTTACAAACCAAATTGAGGCAACATTGACTGGATTTGCTGACTTTAACAGAGCTGCCACATTTCTTGCACCAGCAGTTCACTGACTGATATTAACTGTTACCGGAAGTTCTTTTTAAATTTTAGAAAATGGACTGTAAAGGGTTCAAGTCTCCTAATTTTGAATGGAGTAGGGAACAGCAAAAACCTCCATACAGGTTTATTATGGTCTGTGTCCCTGCTGGAGAAATTCCCCCGACTTCCTACTCTTGTGACCACATAAGAATAACAGTAATAATATTTATTTAATTTGAAGACGTCAAGGCTGGAGCTCCCTGGCACATCACACGACTGCTGTTCATCAAAAACATCTTGTGGCTTCTTTATAGTAGATTTAGGCGCGGAGGGTGGAGCCTTCCCATTACAGTTTACGAGCCAACACTGCAAACAAGCTCATTAACCTCATAAACCACAATCTGAAGAGAAGGCACGATTTCCATATATAGATTAAACCAATATCGAGTTACTAATATTTCTAATTAATTAGGGTCGGGGTACTTTCTTAAACGCTTTCATATCCGGTCTCATGGGGTTGGTCTAATCTGGGCCAAGGTAGCAGTAACATGCCATAAATAATAAATCTCAAACCACTAAGTCCTAGAAGTATGGAGAATGGCCATGTTACACACCACAACAGTTTTTATTATAAGCTTCAAACCATTGCTGGAAGAAAAAAAAAAACTTCCTTTAAATGGCTCCCATGCCTCTAATTGCCGGGAACATGAGACTAAATTTGAATTTTAGATGCAGTGTGTTTCTTTCTCCTCTGCACTTTAGACCTGAACTCTGCTGAACGTTTCATCCATCTGTTAGGTCTGATGAATTTATCACAGACTGACGCTGCCCCCCCGCCGCCCTTCCTCATTGGGCAAAATGGAAAAGGCCCCAAACGGATGACCCATTTAATCTCCTTATAAGTCACCCACGGCACCATATCCTGCCCTCCCCCTGGCCCCCAACAGAGCCAGTGACAGGACCCATGTCTTCTCCTGGTTCACCATATTCCACACATGCTGACTGCAAAACCCAAAAATACCAGAGACCATTTTCAGTGCATCTGAATGGGTACCTGTCATTCCTTTACAGTACAAATGGCCCTTCAACACTGAGTTGGTGTTTTCCTGAGTAACCAATGATGCCCCTCCATAGATATAGAGCAGCGAGTAAGTGTTGTCATGCCGGGAGAGGAAGTGTCTTATAGACAGGAACATCAGGTTAAAAAATACATAAATAAAACCTGAAAAAGGAAACCAATGCAGCTACCAGATCTAAGGACAGGTAAGTAGCAATAATAAGTATAAACATTTATGGGTTAAGATACACTTTAAACAAATCCCTGTTCCAGCTCTCTTCTGTCATCTTTCTAATTTGAGCAGCCAGTACAAACATCCCTACTATATGCCATGTGTGAAATCTCAGATGGTGTGAAGGGGATGGTGAACATATATAACATAAAGTATGTTTGCAGGTTATTGATAACCACGTGGTTTTACAACATGTAGCCATACATCACAATTTCTGCATTGATCTGCAGTTTGGCTGTTTCTTTTGCCCAAACATAGGATGAGCATGACGCAGAGGGGGGAGATGAGAGGGGCCTGGCAGCGGATGCATCCAATGAGTCTATTGATTTCTTGCAGAGAGGAGAGGAACAAATGGAGCTGGAGAAATTGTGGAGCATTTGATGTCAATGCTCCCCCGAGCGTCACTATCCCCAGCTGACCAGCAGACATCAATACTTCATTACCCGAAAAGTTTCCCTTCCTCTCCCTCTGTCAGCGGGAACGTGACTCTGCTGTGCATCTGGGCTGGAAAAGGCTTGATCATCATCACGGGCCCCAGAGTTATTCAAGACTCAATTCCTAGACCCAAAAGACCCCCCCAGACGTGCTGGAGAGTAGCTGTGTGAGACTTATACAAATGATGAATTGTAATAGAGGCCAGAAGCACAGCTAGGCTCCCTCCTCAGGGGGTCCCAGACCACTGCCATTATAATCACAGTTAACGCCAGCAGACCCCTCCGAAATCAGCCCTGCTCATCAATATGACAGTGAATTATTCAGGGCTAATAGTACATGGAGTCATTGTCTGTTCTGCTTGCTTGCCATGCAGAATAAATGCAGGGGGAAAAAAGTATTCTTGCAAAAGAAAACTATTTATAGATGTATCCTAAAGCTTCTTTGTTGTAGCTTTGTCCTCCCTATTCAGCACGGCCTGATATTTACATTCATTTCAAATGCAGATGAAAAGGAGTCACATAAGGTTTTACAAATAATGTGCTACAGTGCATTATTCGCTCCGGGGTTAAAGGGACACTCTACTGGACACCTACATTTCAGTGTTTGGTGGATGAAGACAGCCTATCTCTTGGGGACTCTAGTGATAAAACCTCTGCGCCAAGTTCTCGGGTCAGGTCTGCACTTCTGTTGTGACCATTATGAGGGACATCTACCATTCCGGCTGGATTTTTATTATCTATTTTATATTTTGGAGAATGTATCAGGAGGAGCGGGGATCACACAAAAGTGCCCAGGAACAGCCAAAGCTCCTAAGTGGCAGGAGCAAAGCGAGGAATTATGGTAGGCAGATCTCGCTGTTGGAGTATTAAAGGAGAACTATGAGGTGAGTGCTTTTCACTCACCTCATAGTTCTAGCCGACCTGTGACAATGAGACTGTCACAGGTCGGCTCAGTAGATCGGGAGGTGAGCGAACACATACCGGGTTTGCTCACCTCTCGATCCTGTCACGGCTCTCTGCCGAGACAGGGGAAGGGGCTGGATTCCCCTCTCCGATCTGCCAGCGCTGACTGGCGGAACGGACGGGGGAGGGGCGGGTACAGCTGGCTCTGCCTCTAGATAGGCAGAGCCAGCTGTCACTCACGCAGCTGGGCGGATCCCGTCGTCTAAGTCGGGATCCGCTCCGGCTGTGGCGTCTCAGTATACCGCGAGCTGTAGCTCACGGTATACTGAGCTTAGGGTAACGGGAGGACGCTAGTTTGTGTCCTCCCGTTACCCTAAGGAGAACTATGGGGGAAAACACTGACCCCCATAGTTCTCCTTTAAAGACATGCAAGTCCTCAGGGGCTGACTCAACCCACCAGGCCCCACCCATCATTAAAATATCATTTTTTGGTGGACTGACACTTTAAATGGACCCTCTAAATGTACATCTTGTTGGTGTAAACATTCATGTGTGGTCTGGGCAGCAAAAAATATTTTATAATCCTGATTTGTTTGGAAAATTAAAGAGAGAATATTAAAGTAAAGCTGGCCATACACCAGTAGAATTTGTTAGAAAAGATGTGTTTTCATACTTTGATGCTTCATCACAGCTGTTAGGATCTGAATTTTAGTTCTTGAATGTGGTCATGGCATGTGGCCTAAGCATGGAATAGCAGGCTCTATGAACTCTATGATGATCATTTAATAGGAACTCTCTATAAGGTGTGTTACTCTCTATAAGGTGTGCTCTCAGTCCCTGGAGTATATCAGCTTCTCTTGTAGTACAAGTAAGGGTCCCTACACACCTTACGATTATCGTACGATAATCGCGGGAAATCCCGCGATCGTACGATTATCGTAAGGTGTGTGGAAGCCGTGCGACCTCTACTACTGTAAGGTCGCACGACTTTAAACTTACGGACATGTTCGAAAACCCGCCGAGCATCGTACGATGTTCGGCGGGTTTGTGGCATGTCCGTACGATAACAGCCGCACGGGCCGGTGTGCGCAAGCGCACACTGCCCGTTCGGCATTGCGGTCATCTAAAGCCCGCCCCTCAGGGGGCGTGGCTTGCGATCATCTCAAGTACGATCTGCCTATGCAACATAGGCAGATCGTACGTTTTTTTAAGTACCTTACAACCATCGCAAGACAAAAGTCTTGTGATGGTTGTAAGGTGTGTGCCCAGCCTAAGCCTTGAAATGGTTCACTGAATTTAGCAGTTCCTCACTGGAAAATAATTTCCTGATTTTCCTTTAAAGGAGAACTATGGGGTCAGTGTTTTTCCCCATAGTTCTCCTTAGGGTAACGGGAGGACACAAACTAGCGTCCTCCCGTTACCCTAAGCTCAGTATACCGCGAGCTACAGCTCGCGGTATACTGAGACGCCGCAGCCGGAGCGGATCCCGACTTAGATGACGGGATCCGCCCAGCTGCGTGAGTGACAGCTGGCTCTGCCTATCTAGAGGCAGAGCCAGCTGTACCCGCCCCCTCCCCCGTCCGTTCCGCCAGTCAGCGCTGGCAGATCGGAGCGGGGAGAGGGGAATCCAGCCCCTCCCCCTGTCACGGCAGAGAGCCGTGACAGGATTGGAAGGTGAGCGAACCCGGTATGTGTTCGCTCACCTCCCGATCTACTGAGCCGACCTGTGACAGTCTCATTGTCACAGGTCGGCTAGAACTATAAGGTGAGTGGAAATCACTCATCTCATAGTTCTCCTTTAAGGAAATTCGCTTTTAAATGCCCCACTGAGATTAGCACCATCATGTCTCTTATTATTTTCAGGATGTTGCTCTCAGTCTTGTTTCCAGAATTCAGGATTTCAAAATCAAAAGGCTGATCTTGCCAAGAAACCTTTAGCCCTCGTTCACACCTGAACGTTTTGTAGCGCGTTCTACGCTCGACGAACGCTCTACAAAACGCTCAAAAATATAAATCCAATTGTATTCAATGGTCTCGTTCCCACCTTGGCGTATTTCCGTCCGTCCCTAACGCGCTACAAAACGGCCAACGCCTGAAAAGGTACATGTACTACTTTGGGCCGTTTTGTTGCGCGTTTCCATTGGGATACAGCCAAGTAGCCTTCGGAAACGCACGTCTGTCGCGCAAGTTTTTTACCACGGATCGCGGTTAAAAAAAACGCGCGACAGACGCGCATATGCAATACGTCTAGGTGTGAACGAGACCTTAGATCTCACTTGTTGGGTCAGCGTGGTTTGACACACATACAATATTAAAGGAGAATGATGAGAGTTAAATACAAATATTCCCATAATTAGAGCTGATGTGTGACACTGAAGCTGTCACACTTCGGCTCTATAGATCGAGAACTCAGTGATCACATACCGCTAATCTCTCAGTTCTCCATACAGAGAGCAGTGACTGTCGAGTCACCATTCCCTGCAGGGATTCCTCCTTCCCCTCTCTGTTCCTCCAGTGCTGACTGGAGGGACGGGCAGATGGGGTGGGCACAGCTGGCTCTGGCTCTAGAAAGGCAGAGCCAGCTGTCAATCATGTGGCAGGGTGGATCCCAGCAATATTTTTGGGATCTTTCCTGGCCGTAGCGCGGCTCTGCACTGTCAGCATAAAGCGGTCTATTTGGGTTACAGCAGGACATAGTAAATGTCCTCCTGTGACCCTAAAGAGAACTATGGCCAAAAAAGGTTGGGCCACAGTTCTCCCTTTATTCTGAGACAAAGAAAAGTACATGAATTTGTCAGCTATGAATGAATGCCGAGAGCTCGCTGACAGATATCAATGCGCTCTGATGGAAGAAAAATGTCAGATGAGTGGGAATTACTGCCATGGTGGATGGAAAAAAACAAGATTTATACAACTGGCGGCTTTGTGTACAAATAACGGAGTAGTGAATGGACGTAAAATAAGCCGACTGATGGACGCAACATCTACTTGGCGGCTTAACAAAAATTAGATGGTTGTTTGATACACAAAATTCAAAAGAGGACATGCAGTTCCAATTTCAAGGCACCCCATCGGTCTATAAAAAAAAAAGAAGCAAAATGTGCTCACCTGCAACCCCCCAACAAGCCTTTCTATTATTGTGGTGTTTTTTAAACTACACAAGGCCACAAAAACATAATTTTTTGTTCCGTCCGCTAGAATAGAAATAAGGAAATATTTCAGTGCGGTGATGTGCGCTTAGAAAAAGTATGGCGGTTTGCCCGCGGTACCGCGGTTTGCCCATACAACTTAATGAAATGTTTAAAAAAAAGTGTGATGCAACTCATTCGAGCGCATTGCCACTGTCCGGGCACATGCACACCAGCAGCCATGTGGTTGAGCACGGCTGCTGGTTTGAACAAGCCCTGAGACAGCAGGACTATAAATGAGGGGAGCAGTTTCCACTGGAACAAGACCAACCCTTCCAAGTTTACTGAAATGTGTTATGTTACCATCACTTCCTATCCCAACAGTGGTTCAATCTAGGGCTGCAACAAGTAATCGACTAAATCGATCATAAGCGATTGAAAAAGTTGTCAACGCTTTCAAATCATCGATTAATCGGCTTCCGATTAGTTGGGCCAGTTCAAGGCTCCACACACGCTGCGCGACGCACCTCCTCCCCACCTCACCGCTGCCAGACCTGCCCGCTCGCATCCACACGCCGCACCTTCTCCTCGCCTCACGCTCACCTACATCCACGATCGACACAGGGACATGGGGAGAAGAAGTAAGGAGGAGCAGGTGTGGGGGGGATGACAGCCGCCGACAGACAGGCCCGATCTCAGAAGCAAGTTGCTGGAAGACTGCTCAGGCAAGCCTGCACTTTCCCACACATGGTGCTCTATAATGTATTGCTGGGATTTGTATTCCTCTATAGCTGATGGTACAGTGCCCTGTATAATATACAGGGCACTGTACCATCAGCTATAGGGGAATACAAATCCCAGCAATACATTATA
>NW_017306777.1:1055537-1062293 GCF_000935625.1 Nanorana parkeri | reverse complement strand
TATAATGTATTGCTGGGATTTGTATTCCTCTATAGCTGATGGTACAGTGCCCTGTATAATATACAGGGCACTGTACCATCAGCTATAGAGGAATACAAATCCCAGCAATACATTATACCTCTATACCTCTATGTTGTATTCCTCTATAGCTGGTGGTATTCTGCATTGCGCTGTATAATGTACTATTGCTGGGATTTGTTGTATTCCTCTATAGCTGGTGGTATTCTGCATTGCGCTGTATAATGTACTATTGCTGGGATTTGTTGTATTCCTCTATAGCTGGTGGTATTCTGCATTGCGCTGTATAATGTACTATTGCTGGGATTTGTTGTATTCCTCTATAGCTGGTGGTATTCTGCATTGCGCTGTATAATGTACTATTGCTGGGTTTTGTAGTCCTCTATAGCCGGTGCCATTCTGCATTCATTGCTGTATAATTTTACACTTTCCATTTCACTATATTGCACATCACACTTTTGTTTTTCTTTTTTACTTCCACAGCTCCAATCTTGCTCCTGTGATGGACTACAATCTCAATACAAACTAGTAGTCCTATCACTGGAGCCATTTTTTAAAATGTAAACAATGATTTTGCGGTGCTAAACCCCCTTTATTTCCCATAATATCAAATTATTATCTATAAGCGCAGATTAACATTTTTTTCAATGTATTTTATACAGGTGAAACTCGGAAAATTAGAATATTGTGCAAAAGTTCATTTATTTCACTAATGCAACTTAGCCGCCTACCAGGAGATTTGGGAGCACTTCATGCTTTCCTCCGCAGACGAGCTCTATGGGGATGCTGACTTCATTTTCCAGCAGGACTTGGCACCTGCCCACACTGCCAAAAAATTTCTGAAATTGTGGATCTGGGTTTTCATGAGCTGTAAGCCATAATCATCACAATTATGACAAATCACGGCTTGAACTATCTTGCTTTGCATGTAATGAGTCTATCTCATATATTAGTTTCACCTTTTAAGTTGCATTAGTGAAATAAATGAACTTTTGCACGATATTCAAATTTTTCGAGTTTCACCTGTATTATTTTTTATCCGATTAATCGAACTTAATAATCGGCTAACTAATCGATTTTGAAAATAATCGTTAGCTGCAGCTCTAGTTCAATCTCTTAATTGCTTTATTCCAAAGTAGAAAAAAACTTTTGGCGGAAGTTGGGCTTTAGGATAATGGGGATGTACACACATTCCAACTGAGCAGAGGTGGGTGGGGAAGCAGAATGAGGCCACCCACAAAAAATATTTGATAAAAGGTAAAGCAAAAATAGATGTAATGAAGAACAAGAAAAATACCTCAGAGAGAACAAGACTAGCGGAGCTGCTAAGACAATAGCGATAGCAGATTTATCACTGACACAAGTACACAACTACACCAAAACATAGCCCAAGGATATATAAAGATATGTAAACAATGGAGGAATGCTGATACAGAACGAGGAGACTGCAATTTAGCGATAATGATGACGACTGTTACTGTGTGCCAATGACAAGCAAACAAGGGGGTTTAGAGACTGGGTGGCAGAAACCGATAATATGGCTGAATGCATTCACTCTCCAAGAGCAATTTCATCGAGTCAGACGCAAACAGATTTTCCAGCATACTTTGCTGCGCAGGGCCTTTCTGACCACAAAACTTTTTTACACCTCTGAGCAGTTCAGCCGATTCAGCCGACTGTCCAATTCGGACAGTGAAAACGGGCTGTGGCAGATTGGGTGCTGCTGTAAGATTTTGTCACCCAATTTGATAACAGATTTCAAGCACAGGATAAAATCCAGTGTTTCCACCGCTCATGGTACCTGCAGAGTCTCAGTTTAATTTTCAGCAGAGGATTTCTAGGTGTCTAATGCAAATTCCCCAGAGATGGTAATTTACCAGAAATGAAAACGCCCATCAAGGTGAACAGTGCGCGGTCTAAATTCAATGTATTGTCTGCCAGCAGAGGAAAAAATTACAGTCTTCACTCAAGAAATTATACTGATTTTAAGAACTAGAAAAGAATTGAAAAGCTTGGGCTGGTTGACAAGCGGAGATAGGAGAAACACTCCAGGGACAATTATGGAGGAGGAATTGGCGCAGGACTATTATCTGGGTATAGGGCGATGAGTTACACCTTCACACAATGGGAGCAGCAATAAAATGACAGCAAGACATAGGAACAGTGTTTAAGGTGGGACAGGGTTCAGAGCAAGAGACTAGAGCCACAATCCTTAGCTATGAACATGTTCACTTTCCAAATACTTCCTGTGTATCTGAAGATCCTGGAAAAGTGAAAAAAAAATTAGGCCATCTCAACATTCCCAAGAAAAAATTTTTTGCTAATCTGAGTCTGTGATCTTTATAGTCCTTATCACCTAAGTGAGATACCAGGCATAACCTCATAGTCTTTTTATGACCACCCTTAATGAAAAGTCAACAGCCAGCACTTGACAACCTCAGCTAGAGATTGCCTGGTTTGAGAAAATACTAACTGACCTTTAGTTCAACTTCGGCCATAAAATCTGAGTCCCAATATTACCTAATATTCATAATTTGGAACCTGAAGGAATTATCTGAACAATAAATTGTATAAATAGCTGTGTCACTTCAAGAGAAATCCACACATATCAATCACGGGTGGGCTATGATGGTAAGAAGCCTGGCAAGCCACATTAACCCTCCTGGGCTATCCAAAACATCTTTTTACTGTACATTTTCTCATGCACCGTTTCTTTTATTAGAAATCGTTAATCTTATCTCTACATTCTAAATAAGAACTTAAAGTATTCTTGCCTCTGAAGAGCGCTACTATATAGTGAAACCTGTCATATTCCTGTCTGAAGTGGTATAACAGGCTTTAACATTTAAATTGTCACAGCATTTGCTAAGAACGATGTGGGTTTCCGTTTAAACACGTGGTGACAGCCAGTTGTGGATCTATCACCATAGCAACCCAGGCGGCCGCTATGGGGCCCAGGAAACAGGGGGACCTGGCAAGGACGAGGAACATTGGGGTTCCCCTGGGTCCTATGGCATGGCAGGCTGCTGGATGTGAGGAGGAATGCTCTGCTGTTCAGATCACTGACAACCTGAGCAGCGGCGCGTTCCTCCTCACAGTCGCTGCTCAGTCAGTGACAGCCAGCAGCTGCGGTGGAGGAGGCCAGGGCAGCAGTGGAGTTGGCAGGGCCCGGCGGCGGTGGAGGAGGCGGGGCCCCCCGTGACCATGGAGGAGGAGGGGCCTGGTGGTGGAAGAGGCTGACAGCGGATCGGGGCTGACAGGTAAAAGGTGTGCAGGGGTGTGTCCAGCCCACCTGAGACCCTGCAGAGCCCACCATAGATATTCTATGGTGGGCTCTGCAGGGTCACTCTCAGATGGGCTGTGTGGGATCTCAGGTTGGCTCTACAAGGGGCGCAACTAGAAATCGCAGGGCCCCATACAAAATAACGTGGCGTGGCCGTGTGATTTCTAGTTACAACCCTGGTGGCAGCTACTGTTTTGTGTGGAAAGGGTTCACTGCGGAGTTCGCCAACCCTATTAGTGACCACTCTCAGTCTGCTGGCTAGAGATTGTTGTCCTGCTGTGCAGGGTGAGGCTGGGAGTGGTATCACCAAGTCCTTGTGACTGTTCGGTGGGGTCAGAACTGCTTATAGTCACGTGTTTTTGACGTACAGTGGGTTCAGACCGGCGCCTCCATTACAAACTGCACCTATCAATTAATTCTGAATGATCTCAAACTGGTGTCACATGAATTCCATCGACACAAGCCTGAAGCGTGTTGGAAAAGGGCCCAAAAAAGGTGCCCAGGATAGTAGGAGGAGCCATGCAAATCAGTGCCCGTGCCAGTGCCAATTATGCATCCAGCATAACCAACAGCTGATCCAATATTATAATAGCATAGAGCCATTTTTTCCAAACTGGCTTGGGACCCAATGAGACAATATAACAAGACAGGTTATGATGAGGTGGGTCAAAAGGAACAAAAACCAGAACTATCCTAGAATAAGGATTTAACCCCTAATAAGGATTTGTGATAGAGGTGAGACATGCAGAGTCGCACATACAACATCAACTCTGTGTTATTTCAGATACACAGAAAAATTTGATTTTCTGAGAACAAACATGCTAAGTACAATGAGGGGAATTTTTCAAAACTGGAGCAGACAAAATCTGGAGCAGCTGTGTATGGCAACCAATCAGCTTCTCTCTTTCATTTTCACATCTCAACGAAACAAGCTGAAGAGAGAAGCTGATTGGTTGCCATGCACAGCTGCTGCAGCTTTTCTCTACTCCAGTTTTGATAAATTCCTCTCAATATGTTTATTACAAATACTATATTTTAATTCTAAGGATATGTCAGCATGTGTTAGAAGCCCTCCGGCTCCAATAATTGGGACAATGAAATGTAACACCAGCAGCCTGACGCATAATGGCTATATTCCTGACATCACCGCCGAAACATCCCGTCCGAATTGTTTTAAAGAGTGGCTGCTCCCTGGAATTACTCACTGACCCCGTACTTAGTTTCTGGCAGCCTCCAAAACAAACCCACAATTGTCCTGGGATGCTGCTGCATGTCCAGAGAGGAAAACGAGTGTTAAAGTCCATCTAATCCATCGTGGATTTGGAGTTAAATACGGACAGCAGCAAAAACTCTCTAAATCACTTTAAAGTGCTTTGAGAAAATGTAAAAGCTTCAGATTTGCAATAAAAATAATACATCTGGCGGGCCTCTCTCTTCATTCAAGTTATGTGTAATTACAGGCAATGGTTCTATATAAATGGGGGGAAAAACAACAACACTGTAATAAACTATTAACATGTTTACTCCTTGTGAAAGCAGCTAACATGCAAACCTAGTGCACACCACCCTTGCAAACAATCTGCATGCGTCTTCCTCTGTCCACTACAACATCTTAATAGCACAGCTTACACATAGCAAAATAAGTAAGTGGCTCACTTCCTCTATCCAAAGCCAATACAAAGCTTGGGCTCAAATTACAGGCATACTGGTGAATGGAATACAGCATCACTAAGCATCAATAAACCCGAGGTGGCTGAGGAATCCCAGAACGGGGTGCTGCGCAACAAACGGAATGCCGGGGAAGAACTGATCAGATGATTATAGAAAAGGCTGATCCTCACACTCAGCACGCATTGAGAAAGACTTTGGTTAGCGGACAGTAACAGCCGATCTCTGCATCTACAAAACAGAAGCAGGTAAAGATCTGCAGTAAACTTTAGAAATTAATCCCGGTTTCATTTAATCCAAACTGGAGTTTAACAGCCTGTAAAGTGTAGGTTTTGGCCAAACGTCTGCAAAGATCAGGAAGGACTCTGCGGGATGAGAAATGATTCTGTGGATCGTAATCCTCCTACTCTCTAACACTAAATAGAGGAAACATACGTCGAAGCACATAGTTTTATCTCTGCTGTGGCTCTTAATGCAGTGGTGAGATGGTGCTGGTCTGTATAAGTGCCAGCCGGGATCCCTGGTGAATTCCAGTCTACAGGAACAGATCTGGGAAAGCTATAATTATCCGCTGCAGAGGGGATACGCCCGAACTTCACTCTGTGCAAAGGTGGGTGGGAGAGGAAATTGTAAATCATTATTATTCTCATCACAACCATCAGTTATTTATGAAGCTAAAGCACTGCTCAGAAATAAAGAGGACAGTACACTAAGAGTGACAAGCTTGTGGCTTCTAAAGGCAGACTGGTAGCCACAGAGCCCAGCAATCTCCCAACTAATTAGAAAGGCAGCCTGTCCTCTGGATGACAGCACCAAGAAATATGCCACTTTATTTGCCTGATCCATGTAACACAGCTGATGACGGCTGCGATATTGGTTGAAAACCTATACTTAACTGTACAGTGGAGTCTATGGTGTTATTAGGGAGTAAGAACATTTTGCTGGATGGTTGTAGGGCTGCCCAACCTCAAGCTGCATTACGGCCATTCACCAGGAGGAGCATGCCCTACAGCCCAGAAAAGGGCATGCCTGGTCAACCCCCATTCTGATCATTACATCCTAAACTGGAGAAGGAGTTTTTTTTATAAAAGGGAGAAGATGCCTCTAGATTCAGAAACAAACTGGAAGAATCAGCTTTATGACAATCTTCAATGACTTGGGAGTTCTTAGGCACCCAACTGCTGGGTCCCCAGGCAGACATTTAACATATATAATAACAATAAAAATAGTGGGGAACAACAAGGTAGTAAACTTTTGTCCCACAAAAAGATCTTGTATGTAATCCAGACAGCTAAACTCTCCCGGGCGTTTCAGGAGGTTCCCTGACTCCCCCCAAAGAGAAACATTTTATCCTGGAAAGGTTTACTCTGCTCTATTTAGCAGAGTAAACCTTTCCAGGATACCCTGCGACCTGTTTTTTTTTCTCTGTATTTTGCCAGCCGCCGGCAAAATAAACCCAAAACAGATAGCAGGCTGGCTATTGCACCCACCCACTGCTGCTATCAGCAGAGGTAGACCTGAAGTTCTCCTTTAGGTCCTCCTCTGCTGATTGACGGCAGCAGCAGTGGGCGGGTACAATAGCCAGCCTGCTATTGCAATTTGAAATGGCCAACAGCAGCCTAGCTATTCATTCCCCCGAAAGCATAAGCTCTTCTCCCATAAGACATCATTTCAGGGAGGTGACCTCTCCCTCCCCGGGGGAAAAGTGTGTGTGTGTGTGTGTATATATATATATATATATACAGTCAAGGGGCCCCAATCCTGTAAAATGCTTTGTCCAGCTTACA
>NW_017306777.1:1027230-1052314 GCF_000935625.1 Nanorana parkeri | reverse complement strand
TGCCGCTGGGGAAGTCAGAAATGGAGAAGGATTTGGGGGTCATTGTAGACCACAAACTGAAAGGTAGTTTGCAGTGCCAGGCTGCTGTAAACAAAGCTAGCAGGGTCTTGTCCTGTATTAAAAAGGGGATGTATTGCAGGGACAAGTCTATAATTTTGCCACTTTATAGATCATTGGTTCGACCTCATCTGGAGTACGCGGTCCAGTTCTGGTCACCAGTACTAAGAAAAGATGTCCTTGAGTTGGAAAAAGTCCAGCGAAGGGCAACCAAACTCATTAGGGGTCGAGACGAGGCTACTAAATTTAAACATGTTCACATTAGAGGTGAGGAGATTAAGGGGGGATATGATTTCCATGTACAAAATGTTTAATGGTGGTAGCAACATTAGCGATAAACTGTTTAAAATTAACTCCGTTACAAAAACTAGAGGCCATCACCTAAAATTGATGGAAAAAAAATTCCAGCACAAGGGGCGAAGGGGGTTCTTCACAGTAAGATCAGTTAGGGTCTGGAACTCACTGCCACAGGCGGTGATTTCAGCAAATAATGTGGAATTGTTCAAGAAACTTTTGGACGATTTCTTAAGGGACCGTAATATACAGGGGTACGGGTACTCCTAGAATGAGATCCTAATAGGTTGGACTTGATGGACTAATGTCTTTATTCAACCTCAAATACTATGTAACTATGTAACATTTAGCTTGTATGTAATCCAGACAGCTAAACTCTCCCGGGCGTTTCAGGAGGTTCCCTGACTCCCCCCAAAGAGAAACATTTTATCCTGGAAAGGTTTACTCTGCTCTATTTAGCAGAGTAAACCTTTCCAGGATACCCTGCGACCTGTTTTTTTTTCTCTGTATTTTGCCAGCCGCCGGCAAAATAAACCCAAAACAGATAGCAGGCTGGCTATTGCACCCACCCACTGCTGCTATCAGCAGAGGTAGACCTGAAGTTCTCCTTTAGGTCCTCCTCTGCTGATTGACGGCAGCAGCAGTGGGCGGGTACAATAGCCAGCCTGCTATTGCAATTTGAAATGGCCAACAGCAGCCTAGCTATTCATTCCCCCGAAAGCATAAGCTCTTCTCCCATAAGACATCATTTCAGGGAGGTGACCTCTCCCTCCCCGGGGGAAAAGTGTGTGTGTGTGTGTGTATATATATATATATATACAGTCAAGGGGCCCCAATCCTGTAAAATGCTTTGTCCAGCTTACACAAATACAACTTAGTAAAGCTCACATACCTGTAGATCAATACCTGGCGTAATTGTAGGGCAATCGCTGCTTCCCCCAAGCCTTTCTAAAAAAACTTTCATGATGACAGTTCTACTCTGTCCTGGCCTGAAAGCCAAGATGCCTTGATGCCAACAATAATAAGCACTCTGCTCACAACTTGGCGTATGTGCAAGGTGCTCGCCCTCCCTTTGTTGTAGCATTGCCTGACCTCAAAGCTGAGCTGAAGCAAAGCCAGTTTGTAAGCAGAGTGATCGTTTGTTATGCTGGGTATGTGCTCAATGGTCAAGGCATCCTGGCTTCTAGGCCAGGACAGTGTGAAACTATCATGGAACTTTTTTGGACAGGTTTGAGGAAAGAAGACAGGCCAACAGGTATTCCATCTAAACCAAGTTGTAACTGTGTAAGCTAGAAGATGCATGTTACACCACTGGGTTCGCTCGCATATTTATAGAAAGAAGGCAGTCTGCATTAAAGAACAATTTAGACTGAAAAGTGAAGAGGAGGATGTCTTTAATCATGTATGGAGCCAGGCCCAGAAGCAGCTCATCACCCCCATCAGCCAGAAGAGGAGAATTAATGAGCCGACTTTAAATACACAGAAAACATCCTGGAGAGCCACAGCACAGGAAAAGCTCTGCAAGAGGGACAAACAAGACGAGCTGCCGACAGGAATAATGCTGTTTATGATCGCTCAGTAAGCAGAGAAAGCAGCACTGCACCCCGTGCGGGATAGGAAGGGGATATCCCAAAATAACTACAGTTAGCTTTCATTTTACTTCCCCTCTGAAGGCGACTCGGTCACAAGGATAGGGAACTGTATGTGATCACTCCTCTCTACTTCAGAATTCATAGTACAGATCAGACAATTTGCTGCTGCTGTAATATTCAACCGTCTGAATGTTTAATCTAAAGTGAATTTCGGTGCCAGCGCTCCAGTAAACATCCGTCTGGCCAGTTGCCCTGACTGACCCCAGCAGAGGCACCATTACAGAATGTAACTATTTATTTAGGAAACTGGCATCTTATTTGGTTCTGTGAATAGATGGGACAGCTGTGAATTGCATTAGAAGTATTAAAGATCTAAATCTTACCAGTATGTTACACCTCCTTCCTGTCCAGGCCATTTTTCATTGCTGTGATAGTTTGACTGACAATCATTCGGTCACACAATACTATAGCCAAATTAAATTTGAATTTTTATCATTTTTTGGGACATACAGAGCTTTCTTTTGATGGTATTTAATAACCACTGTATTTTCACTATATAAAAAGGAAAGATATGTAAATTTGTGGAAAAAAGGCAAACATGTATTCAGTCACCGGTAATGTATGACATTGGCACTGGCTGTATAGGCACTGGTATTGGATGGCACTGGTACTGGTTATACAGGCTTTGGTAATGGAGGACACTGGCACTGGTTGTACAGTCAAATGTTACTGGATTGCGCTGCTACTGGTAGTACAGGCACTGGTGATGGATGGCACAGGTACTAGTTGTACGGGCACTGGTACTGGTTGTGCAGGCATTGGTTCTGGCTGGCGATCAAGAAATAGTTCAAGCTCTTTCCTCTTACAACAGATCAGTTTGTTGGAGGAAAAAGGGAGAGCCAGCTGCTAATCGCAGTCATTGTTCACATTTTGTAATCATGGATATTGGTCACAGTGATCATATGGTACAGTGTCACCTTTATTGGCGATATACATTTTTTTTAGATTTGCACTGTCCTATGAGGGTGCGACCACAGGTGACCCTAGGGGGCGCATATCCATTCAGAAAAATCTGCTGTTTAAAAAATCGTGAGCCACCCTGGGACCAGCTCCATCCTATGGTAGATGGCTAAAGACCAACTGAACTTTCAATTGAACCCTGTCGCTGGCAGAGCCATTTTTACATTTTGTGTACACATAATAAAATGCACATTTTGTACATGAAAATACACCTAAAACCCCAAAATATTCAATATTTTCTGAAAGCAGAGACCCTGTAGAATAAAATGATAGTAGTTGCAATTTTTGTCAAAAGACATTTGAGCTACTATTTAAATCAAATAAAAACCCAATATAATAATTTTTGGTGAAATATAAAAGATTAGGATGTAGCAAGTAAATACCAAACATGTCCAGCCATCCACATCCTTAAGGCAACAAAAATCTACAGTACCCAATATTGTCCATAGGTGACACTAAAAGTCTTTACAGCTCATCAAATAACAGTTTACTGTGGATTTACGGCCCTAGGAGTTCTTTCTCTCACTCTGGCATGGATGGGGATACCGAATATGTGTGGCATAAGGTTTGCAAGTTTCTGCTCTTATGTACATGTACATTATGTGGGAGTGGGGTCTTTGCTCTAAAATGCTTTTTGTTTGTGCACACTTTAATTTATTTCAAACTTTTTTTCTTTATTACTTAACTTTAGTGCTATCACAAGCCCCCCACCCCAGGTTAAAGAATAGTGCAGTGGTCTTTCGGACCCCCTAATGTCACCTCTGTACTCTGTTGAAGGTGAGAGTGTGCTTGATCAGCTTCTTTCCTGGCCAGAGTGACCAAGGTTTGACAGCTCTGAACCCGTAGTTGAGCGCATCTAGGTTGATTCAGGGAAGTGAACCGATGTCCTCTGATGTTACCACAGAGGTCTGGGGTACCCAAATGGGACAACGTAATGATGAGGAAGAGAATAATAATGTGGAGAAGGACGAGGATGATAATGATGTGGAAGAGAAGCTATTAAGGATAAGGCACTTAATGTTAAGGAAGATGGTGATGCAACAGATAATGATGTGGAGGAGGACAAAGAAAAGGGTAAAGGTGATCATAATGTGGATAATGATCAGGATATTCATGACGGAGAGCATAGCAACAGCTTATTGTGGGGTTGGGGGGGGGGGGATTAGCAGTGTGGGGAAAGGTTTTACTACTTGTCCAATAAAAACAAAAAACTATCTGGTGACCATCCATTCCTCCAACAGTGGCACTTGGATCTTGTGTGTATAGGCCAGGTTATGACTCATAAATTGGATTAGCTCCTCTAATGATATAAAGTTTGGTATTGCCCTTGGAAATCAGACTTTGCGACTATCCCTCTCCTCCAGTGTCTGACTGCATATCTTCTGTCACTTCTCCTCATACAAAGGAGGAGCTGACATTTATAGGATAGTGTATGATCAGTGACAATGCTCGTGGCCCGTGATCCCCCAAGGAAGACAACAATTCACCATCAAGGTAATGGTGAGAATTATTAATGTTAGACAAACAGTCAACTGTCGAGCCTTTCACGAGAATCAAACAGGAAATTAATCACACCATACAGGGGTGTGAAATGCAGCTAGTGTGTTCCCTAGTTCCAGCTCCACCCTCTATCTGCAGCCCTGCCTACACAAACTGCAAAATAAAAACGGAATCAGCTCAACATGGAGTCATGTGACAAGACATGGCCAGTCCCCGAATATGGCTGCAACTGAACACATAACATTTTAATTAAAGAGGGCGAATCATTAACATTCTTACAAATCAGCAGAGCATGTCAAGCTTTTAATTCACAGAATTAAATTCAGTAAAAATAATAACTTTTTCTTGCTATGACGGAAAAAAAAAAGAACCCTACTCAGTGCAACATGAGTGTGTTTTGCTGCATAAGGCCCCGTTCACATTGAGCGATTTATCGCGCGATTTTTGTAGCGATATCGCTCATATTTCCGCACTATATCGCTCTATGTAGCTTCACCAATACATTTCAATGTAGCTGTTCACATCTCGTCGCTCAATGTCGCTCAATATCGCTCAATATCGCTTGTAGCTCGTCGCTGGTAGCTTGTCGCTTCTACATGACCCTTTTTTAGAGCGATTTTGAGCGATATTGCTCCCGATTGCATACAGCCCAATAGGAAGAAGTCGCGCGACACGTCGCTCAAAGTAGCGCGATTTCCATGTCGCTCAGTGTGAATGGGGTCTAAGAGAAGATCTTGTGCTGTGTAGGCGCATGTCTGATCTCCAGTGTATTGTTGTGTAGGGCTACAATAACTAATCGATTTAAATCAATAAAATCGACCATGAGAATCGTTGTCAACGATCCTCATTATCGATTAGTTGAAACTGCCGGCGCTGCTCTGCTCTACCATTCTCCTTCCTGATGGGAGCCGCTGTTGCCCCCGATCCTCCTTTGCTGCTCCTGATCCTCCTCTGCTGCCCCCATGCCTCCTCTGCCAGCGCTGGAAAGCGGGCGTCAAGTCTCCCATCCAGTGGCTGGGAGCAATTGCCAGCCTGCTATTGGCTATTTTAAATTGCAATAGCAGCCTGGCTATTGCACCCGCCCACTGCCTGTTGTCAATCAGTAGAGGAGGACCTGAAGGAGAATTTTCAATTCCCTCCTCTGCTGATCGACAGCAAGCAGATGCAAAAGCCAGCCTGCTATTGCAATTTAAAATAGCCAATAGTAGGCTGGCTATTGCTCCCAGTCACTGCCTGCTATGCTTACATTCAGCTGCCTGAGTAGGCAGCTGCCATTCCCCAGTGAAGTGGAAAGGTGACACTAGGGGTCTAATAGTCCCCTAAAGTCACTTTAAAAGAGAACCAGTCACCTCCAATGTTCTATCACAAAGGGGGATTGTAAACCCCCTTGTGATAGCAATGAAGTAAAATAAAATTAAAAATACCCCCAAAAAAGTTTACAGTCCCCCGACCCCACGCATACTAACGGAAACACAAGTCAGGTGCACTTACATACACATGCATGTGCCAGAGTGAGAGCAATAACTCTGGGGCCAATATTTACAGTTAAACGCTAAACTGATGACTGGGCTTTATATATTTTATTTTTGATTATAGAGAGAGAGAGAGAGAGAGAGAGAGAGAGAGAGAGAGAGAGAGAGAGATATAGAGATATATATACACACACACATATTTTATTTTTCTGTCCAATTTTGGTGTGTTATTTTAAATAAAAGGTTGTATATTTTATTATATTGGCTTGGAATTGTACAATTCAGATTATTCTAAATTCATGAAACTAATTAAAATGTCTAAAATAATACATACAATTATTTTTAAAAATATAAAAAAAAGGTGGGAAAAGTCATTTTTTCGTTTCGGCCTGACAAATGCTAGGTGTGAATGGACCCTGAGATCACCTGGTATTTGGCTACCATGAGCACTGTAGGTGTTTCAAGTCATTAGAGACATCGGAGAGCCTATTGTTCTCAATCAGACAGATCCTGTCTGGTAGACTTGCTGTGAGACGACAGGGTCAGTAAGGCACAGCCTGCATTTAGAATTGCCAAATATGGCTTCACCTATGTACTGTACATATATAATGGCACATTATAAATAGATAGAACTTTACTCAATACATTACCACACATTAGAAAGATAACTTTCATCTAAGTGATCTCTTACAAACATATCTAAAGAAACATGAAAAGGATTATACGTCCTCCCGCTGTTCTGTTTCCTAGAAAGTGCCAACAATTCTCTGAAGCCAATTCCCTGTACAATTCTCTTTACATCTCCGTCCAGTCATTTGTGTTACAGAGAAAACTGCATTTCTTGCTGGAAGCGGAGACAGAAGAGACACAATAATGAAGTGCGTGTCACGGGAACGTCATTTATTCACGCTGCACAGACAATGTGCTGCATCTCCCCTGGTAATGAGGTAGCAGACCAGAGATTGTGCTTGCTTGTGGCTGGGGGCGATCACATTAGCCACTGTTTTAGGCCTTGCTCTCATTGAATTTGCAGCTTTATATATGCAGAGAGGGGGCAGTGCTGATCTCTGAATACATAACATTAGCAGTCTTAAGATACCCACCATCTTTAACCAAACCATCTCTACGCAATAATAAAATCACAGGTATTTATTTATATTATCCAATTGCAAACAATGGCCATTCTTTGTGCTGCTCTATATTTCATTAAGATGAGGACATTTCTGTATCAAAACGCCACAAATACCATTGTAAGTGCTTCAACAGACAAGTATGTCACTGCAGGGAAAACTAGTGACATAGGGGTTGGTGGGAAGAACCATGAATCCGACACTCCTGGAAGTGTCGGTTTCTAGAGAGACTTCAGATGGTGGTTCCTCTTCATTAGGGCTGCAACAACTAATCGACATAATCGATTATTGAAAAAGTTGTCAACTTTTTCAATAATCGATTAATCGGCTTCTGATTGGTTTTCATTAGAGCTGCATTTACCCGAGAGGTAAGTGTTTCCCTTCTTCTTTGCAGGGAGAGCTTTATTCAGGAATCTTTATTTTAGTGACAGAGTGGCTTTAAAGGAAACCCTTTACAAGAGAAACAGAAGGCTGCCATTGCTGACCTCTCCTTCCGAGAATGGCAGCTGCCTGTCATGCTCAGTCTGTGACCTAGAACAAGAATGCAGATCAGGAAGTGTGACTCTTCTTTGAATTTTCTGATTTGCATAATTGTTTCAGGTCAATGATTCCCCAAAGTATGGAAACTACTAGGCCAGTATAACAGCCAAGCAGCTACATTTTCAGAGGGAGGACAACAATGGCAGCTCTCCTATTTCTCTCAGAAAGGGTTTACTTTAAACATATTAATAGTAACACGTCCGAATAAAAATAACTTAACTTGGTTTTTTAAGGTGGCAGATTTAGGCCTGACATCTTTATCCTTGGTTCACTACTTCATGAGTCATCTATCTGGAACAAAGTTGTTTCATGTCCCTGGAAGACATTCTGTACCTGTAAAGAATAGCGTCAGTGAGCTACCACACAAATTGCCTTTAATGTACCACTTGGCGTCGTGGAAGAAGCCGGGCAAGGCTTGTAACGACTGTTATATGTACATTCAACCCATGGTCAGATTAACACACAGGTCCGCCGCTGTGTGACTTGCTTCATGGCAATTTCCATAATTCATTCCTATGATTGCTTAGGGGTATAATCTAAATAAATACTGCAGTGGTAAAATATGTATGACAAAGAAAAAGGTCAAACAACCATAAAGACAAATAAATGGGGGCAGCTCCTAAAAGGCTATCCGAATGATTGCCCTCCAACTGCAACAACTTCCACAAGCAAATATAACATAATTCACTTAATTAGACACAGCAATTGAGTACAGCCAGATCCCCATATATACAGCTGAAGGCTGTGCCTATACATGCAGAACATCACAGAAATGTAAACATGAAATATTTATCTGCGTTAGAGAGCCAATCATCAGAGAGCAGGAAAGTAGAGATTATAGATAAGGGATTTATTTGTACTGCACAGTAATAATATAATATGTCAGACTGCTGACTGAGAAGAGCAGGAAACCCAAAATCTTATGTTCCTAAAGGGATTTGTTAGCCTCATCATTTTTAGATATACATGTAAATGTGATCAGTGCAATATAAATAATCCTATGTGTGGGTGCTAGTACTTTATATTATTTATGTGTAATTATATCCTATGTACATAGAGCCAGCCATATTACATCTCCAGGAACTGCCTCAGGCCTAGTACTGCCACACAGTTTTTATGCTTCACTGAATATCTTTCTAACTGCATGACTACCAGCCAGGGTCTTGTTAAAATAAACAGGATCTCTGCGGTCTCTAATGATATAAAACACCCATAATTCATGTGGGAAGCAATCATCATGTAAGCTAGTCTATATGGGCATTAGGTCCCATGAACTCGGAAGCAATCTTTTTTTTTTAATAGATGGCAAGAAAAAAAAAAAATGTGACTTGGTAAAACTGGCATAAGTCCTACTGATGTATGTAAAGTGTGACAGGTCCACTTAACTTTGCTGTGAGTAGGGATACTGGTATCGGCAAGCCTTCCTGTGAACTGCAGCACCCGTTTACAGAGCTGGCCCGCACATCTTCCCCTCATTACTGGAGAACTATGCAGCGCTGCTTACATGGTTTCCACCACCCGCACCCACCCACCCACAAGACCCTCTGGACCCCAGCTGAGACCCTCCACAGCCCTCCTGAGACCCTGGAGACATCCGGTCAACATCCCAGAGCAAAACAGAGTATGCAGCTTCATATTATTCTGCAATGCTATATAATGTATTGCTGAGATTTGTAATCCCTCTACAGCTTGAAGTCAGTGACAGAACTGGTCTGTATTCTTTTAGAAAAACTGTCACATGTAATTGGTATCGGCAAGTACTTGACGAAAATTATCGGTACTCGGTCTTGAAAACATGGTATCGGTGCATCCCTACCTGTGGGTATATTACATAGTTGTTAAGGTTGTATAAAGACACAGGTCCATCGAGTTCAACCTTTGGGTTGGTGTGTGTGTGTTATTAAGATTACCTGTATACCCCTGTATGTCTTTCTCTCTGAGAAAAGTATCTAAACGGTTCTTGAATGATTCCATACTCACAGCTGATACCACAATTTTACAGCTCCCATAGTAAAGAATCCTCTGCGCTGTTTAAGATTAAACATTTTCTCTTCAAGTTTCAGGTATGAACTTCTTGTATTCCTGACTGAACTAAAGCTCAGCACACATGTTACAATCTGATTGGATAATCTCCTTTAGATCTACCAACAAGAGTGAAGTACAAGGGCCTGCCTGATTGTATACGGATTGAGCAGGTCCATACAGGTGAAACTCAAATAATTAGAATATCGTGCAAAGTTCATTTATTTCACTAATGCAACTTAAAAGGTAAAACTAATATATGAGATAGACTCATTACATGCAAAGCAAGATAATTCAAGCCGTGATTTGTCATAATTGTGATGATTATGGCTTACAGCTCATGAAAACCCCAAGAACCCCAAATCCACAACCTCAAAAAAGTAGATTATTACATGCAATCAATAAAACAAGGATTGTACATAGAACAATATCGGACCTCTGAAAAGTACAAGCATGCATATGTACTCAGTACTTGGTTTGGGCCCCTTTTGCAGCACTTACTGCAATTACTTTTGCACGATATTCTAATTATTCGAGTTTCACCTGTATGTTACAGAGATTTGGTAGATGTCAAGTTGATTGTACAGCCAGAGATTGTAACCTGTATGTTGAACCTTACAGTAAACAGTTTCCTTCTATTTATCCCATCACCATTAGAAAATGTGTACATTAATATATTGTTCCCTCTCAGTCTCCTCTTTTCCAGAGTGAACAAGTTTAATGCTTGCAGTCTTTTCTCATAGTTTAGGTCCTCTAACCCCTTTATTAGCTTTGTCGCCCTTCTCTGGACTCTATCCAGCTCAAAGACATCGATCTGTGGACTGAACTGCATAGTCAAGAAGTGGCCGAACCAGTGTTTTGTACAAGGGCAGAATTATGGATTTGTCATAATGAAATGTCAAGCTGACATTTAAGGCTATTAGATGCTCACTAAGGGCTGGTTCACACCACAAACAGTGCGTTCCAGAGCGGTCAGCCTCTGGAACACACTGTATCGCCACCCAGCCGGCTCCCTGCGTTCAGCAGCGGGAGGGGGCGTGGCGGTGCATTTTAGTCAATGGCCCCACAGCCACGCCCCGCAGTGCGATCTCCCGCACCTGAACGCGTGGCACATCAGTGACTACGTTCTGGTCCAGTGTGATCTGCAAAAATGCTATTTTCCCTGAACGCAGGGAGCAAGCCGGGTTGTGATACAGTGCGTTTCACAGGCTGACTGCTCTGGAACACACTGTTTGTGGTGTGAAATGGCCCTCAAGGCTACCACAGTACGCTTCAATGTAATGACTGATCAGGTAGTAGTGGCGTGCAGAGAATGTTTTTTTTCACTAAAGCTTTACTCCATTGTCTGATAATGTTCTTATAATGTACTCCTGTAATAAATACCTTCTATATGAACCGAGTTCTATTTGAGGTTTTCTGGTTCAATGATGGGAATAAAAGGACGGAATACAGTGCACAGTGAGATGCCGCAGTGAGCAGGAGTCTATGACAGGTTTCTGAGAAGCAATCCAGGTATTATAAAGCATATAATGTTTCATCATCTCTGTTGACACAGTGCTGAGGGATAATGCAGGTTATTGTTTGCATGTTCCACTTTCAGCTCCATAAACAGATTATCATTCTCTGGACAGTTAAAATCAATTTAAGGTTTATCTAAGACGTCAAGCCTGAAAAAGCCAACACAGTTCATGTCAATGAGTGTTGCTGGGTGCAGATGAATGGAGAGTTTACTAGCTAGAATCATAGGGATGTGCAGCCACCAACGAGGTCAAACAGTTTCCAGAGACAAACTGTTGACGTATTTACAAGGACTGTCCACGTAATAGTCATATTCTGGCTCTAGGTCGTCTTTTATTTCTTAGGGGTTTTAGAGGTGAAATCCCATAAATGAAGTTCCTCATTTTGTCATATCGAGCACAGCAAAGGAGTCTCAATCCCTCTGTTGCAACTCCCATAATGTCATGGAAATTCCAATAATGAGACCCCCCTCCTCCCCCTTGCAAATGAAAATAGTTTTTGCTGTATGAAATGTAATGGACTGTGATTTGCAGGTGATGGAAGTCGAATTAACAGCATACAAAAAGGGCACTGCTGAGCACTGCACACATCTCCGGCACCAATGAGAACATGAACAATTTGCACCAAAACAGCTCCAATATTAAATTTCTCTGATTTTCACTTTAATTTCAGTTCTTTAACGACGAGCACAATTCATTAACCTCTAACAATGAAAAGATCACACAGGAGGAATGAAACCACAGCTATGCCAGCTACAATCCTTTTATACGGTGGAAACTAATTTCCAAAGAATGCACAGTAACCAATTTGTTTATAAAACTGCAATGATGTTGCACCCAATTACAATGTTATGAACGCGGCTGAAGGCTCCACCAGCATGTTCACAGGCTGACACTTCACTCTGTCATGAATTTTCCACTAAACAACCATATTATTAAAAATTCACAACTTTGTTTATTGAAGGACCTCCAGGCCGGAATTTCAAGTTTGTAACATCATCAATGAATAAATATGGAAACATTTCTGCATGGCGAGGGAAGGGATCCTGCTATATACAAACATATTTCTGTTCAGTAATTCCCATGTAGAAGAATATTTTCAGCTGTTACTTATAAGCCTCCTTTAGCATTTCATAGCAGATAACGCAATAGTCCACATTGTAGAAGTAGCAAATATTTCATTTTCTTTAAAGGTATGCGAGAGTACACAGACCTGACACCTCCCAAAGTAAGAAGGGAGCGGCTTTTTTGTCTAACCACATTTAACTTGATATTAACAGCTAGAATAGCTCACAGCAGCCAAACCAAACAGGATGATGGTTTGTGGGGGCCATGTATAAATTGATCGTTCAGTCATATCAGTACACAGAAGATGTATTCCGCACACAGAACCAATTTATAAACATGGCGAGGAGCAGGGAGGTATTGTTCGGAACAAATTGGCACAGTCAGAGTTAAATGACTTTTAATAAAAGGGAACCACCAGAGTTTGTCCACTGAAACGTCATGCGTCAGAAGCCGCTTAATAAACCTGAATAATAAACGTTCCGCCCCTCCTCTGACCATCTGGGCTGGACGCCGACATATGCTGATGGCAATTTTCATTCACTAGTCATCGCTGACCATTACATTGATATAAGAGCACCCAACGGAGCATCTCTGGGGCCTGAGCGCACCACACAATCATCATCCTCTACAATGGCACCTCATCACATTATTCATGCAGTCTATTGTGCCCGCCGTCTGGGCGTGATGTGCCCAGCTGAGCCCCATTCTACCCGGGTAATGAACTACAGGCCGAATGACACACGGCTGACAAATCACAGCAATATTATGTATATTATGTTCCGGGAAGACAGTTTAACTCGCCTCCTCATTACTCCCTATGAACAGGTGGCGGTGTATTAAAAGTCCATTAAGTGTATGTGAAGATACAGAATGTGAGGCGAGCGCAAACCGCAACTATGGTGTGTGAACCGCTGCAACTCCCTGCAGACATTTTGTACTAACATTAGAAATATAAGAGGACATGTCATTAGCTTCTGCCGGTTAGTGTGATCCAGATATGTTTGCTGCCCTTTCTGAATAAGTCCCTAAACGTGTAGTAATATGTGCACAATTATATTCGCTCAATAAACACAGTGGTGCGAAAGATGTATAGAGGGATACAATCATCCCAAAAACTTTCATCAAAATAATCTTCTGTTCCGGAAAGTGGTTTGTTAGATTTTAACATATGCGTGTTGTCCGCTTACTAGTACTATACAGTGACTGTGTTTCACTGTTTCTCTCTCTCTCTCTCTCAATCAATCATTTTATATACAGAATGATCAATAGAAGCAGGATCTACAGTGTATGAAATACAATATAAACTATACGGAACAGCAAGCAATTATAACAAACATTCATAATAAAAGTGACCATAACAAGCACATACAATGGTGCTGCCCCAGCTTGTATATCTGCATGCACACTGTAGCTTACAAATCTTTGTATACACCTTCCATGTATATTTATATACAACAGAGGCCTCTTCTCTTATTACCTTAGAAGGGGGCTGTAAATTGCTGTGGTGGTAATAATCTGGCATTTTCTATGATATGACCTGCTGTTGAAGTAGCCAATTTGAAACTGAAGGAAAAACCAGTCACGCTTGCAGCCAGTCCAGATGTTGAGAACGGGGCAGCGTGTCACATAACTGGAGGGGACGTTCTACTACGCGGCGCTCAACCAGCATCTGTCCCCTCATATCACTCTCCAGGGTTCCTGGGACATGCAGACTTGGCGTAACCCCGAAGTGAAAGGTGGATTCGTACAGCTGACTCGGCAGGAGGAACCGACCTCTGGCTGACCCACACACGTCCAAACCTGAAATTAATTCTGCCTCAGATAGCTCAGATAGTCCAGAGCCGCCAAAACAAACATGGTGGTGTTGAGAGGTGCGCAGACAGCCTGGCACTGGACACACCTGAACAATGAAGTCATCCCTGACTAACAACATATTAACATCTCGTCTGCCCTCACCTAAGCGCAGGGGTCACTGAATGTTTCATGTGGTAATGAAGGTATTACAGTGATATGGATGACATCATAGACAGGGAAACCTCAAAAAAGACAAAGGAGACTTCAACATTACTGAGTCACAGGGGAAAAAACTTCAAAAGGATAACATTCCTTTTCTGTATAAAATAAATTATATTACAAATGCACCTAATGCAGGCTTGCCATGTACACATATATAACCCAGAAGCCCCACAACGTTTCTATACAAATTTCCCTGACACCCCACACCCGGACCTAGAAGAAAGTCCCACAGATTTCAATGAATCTCAACAGCCTGAGCTGTCCATAAACTTTCACTGAAAAAGTAGCAGATATAGCTGCCCTTAGGTACACATATAATTAATACCCCTTTTCTAAACACACTTTCACTTTTTTTTGCTCCCCAAACAACAAGTCAGACTGCAGTAAACTAATGATGGAACAATGAAGATTCAAAAGGGAAATGTTGGATTTGAGAACATAATCAATAAGGGCCCACCAAGGTCCCCTCATAGTCGTACTAAAATATTTACTTTTAAAACTGCAATTTTTTGTGTGCAAAAACCTGAACACAATATTCTGCTGAAAATGATTGTTCGTATGGAATAATATTTTGCATGTTTGCTGTTACATATTTTCATATACAGATTTGCAGCCATCAGGGGGAGCTCCACTCCATAGTTCAGATGGTGATCAATAGGCTTGATTGCCTCCCAATGCTTTGAGATAACAATAGGATATATATGGGGTTTGCTGTATACCGAGTAACCTGAACTGGAAGCTGTTTTATTTAAAAAAACTCCCACGGCTTTTAAAAGCTGACCTCTACACTCAAAAATCGAATTCTACCAATGCATCCCTCTATGTGTGATGATTAATAATAACATAGACATGTCAGGTGAAATACTTACACTTGCAAAGCATTCACTTCCTGCCTTGAAAGGGCAAAATGACTTCAGTTTGCCAAAGCAATGAACACTGGGATTGCCTTGTCATCAGCAGAGCATTGCTCGGAAATCTCCTCTGTAATCACAGCAGATGTCAGGGAAAGCCATTTTCCTCCCCTGAAATAATGTGCATGGTCACATGTCTGGTCACACCTGCCAGTAATCCAGGAGGTAAAAGGTGAACTAGTAATCTGCCCTTAGTTAACATGGCCACTGTCAGAAGGCGGGAAGAAAAGAAAAACAAGGTATGCAAAGAATACAAAGCCTGTAATTATCTAGAAGTATGTGTTTGTAGATTCTGATTACTAAACATTTCTAAAAGGTGTGCTTGTTGTTATTTTAAAGATATGGGTAAAGGTCCACTTTAATGAATCTCTACAGTCAGAGCAGTCCATAAACCTTTACTGAAAGGCAGCCAGGCAGACCATACCCCCAAAACAGGAGTAAGGAGAAAATATATCTACCCTCAGGTGCAGATGTATTTGAAAATATAAGTGCCTTTTGTAAACATATTGATTATATTTTTCCTAGAAAACAGATCACAAAGTGGAACTTTAATGGCTTTCTTAAATATTTAGATCAGGGCTGGACATATCCCAGGAGCCAGGCAACCAATGCTCCTTAAAATTTACAGTTTGCACCCAACTTTCGAGGTTTTCTCTAGTTGTTGTCAATTAATCTGGCTCATAAAAACATTATGCTGGCTCCTGGATTGGACAGACTGGCTCCTGAATTCCACAATGTTTCCACTGTGGATTAACATTTTTTTCATGAACACTATGAAACACTCTCACATAAACAGTCATGAAGTTTCTTTGTAGTGCCAAGAAGGAGGAAGGGAAGTATATCTGGTGGTTCTGTCAGGGCAGCCATCAGGGGGGTACGGCCGATACTCATGTAAGGGGCCCGGGCAGCCTGGGGGGCCCACCCGGGTCCCTTACATGACTATCGGCCGGCGGCGAAGGCGAGGAGGCAGAGGCCTGGCCCTAGCAGCGCAGGGCCCCAGCATTGCCGCTCCAGCGGCTTTGAGACAAGCTAGGGCCCCATCAGCAACGCTGCTCGTCTGATGTTAAGACTGGCCGGAAGTGACGTCACTTCTGGCCAGTCCAGCGGCAGACGAGGCCATGTGTGCAGGTAAGAGGAGCTAGGAAGGAAAGGAGGGAGGGATGCAGCCCTGACCAGCCCAACTGAGTTTCCTTCAGAGCCCTCCATAGACAGTCTCAGATGGGCTGTGCAGCATCTATGGTGGGCTCTGCAGGGTCACTCTAAGGTGGGTCCTGCGTCCAGTGCGTCACTAAGCCCTGCGTCCAGCGGCGCGGTGGGGGGCCCGGCCTAAAGCTGTGTAAGGGGCCCCCAAATTTCTGATAGCTGCCCTGGGTTCTGTACAGAGTCAAGCTGACCCCTTTAGTCACTGACATGGCCCATCACAGATTTTCTGCATCTTGGTTTTTATTTGATAGAAATGTTTTTACCCTAAATATTGAATATTGTTTTTCAAGAGGCCACAAACGTTTGCAGCTTTCAGCATGAACTACAATCAGAAATATGATTAAAATGTGAATAATTTTTCTACATATCTTAAAAAAAACAAATTAAAACTCTCTCAGCTATATCATGCATGCTTAATCTACATGAAAGGCACAATAAACATTTCCATTCTGTCCACTTATTTTCCCTCTAAATCAAGTCTTAAGAATCCGCACTGAAAACAAGTGAATACACCCACACACTTCATGGCTGATCAGTATATCAAAAGATCAAATTAGAACATGCGTGGCACATTTTTCTATGTGGGTTCTGAGACCAATTAGCTTCCTGTACACACTCACCACAAATCACATGCAATTTATATGTGTTAGTCGTTTAAGGGACGTGTGGTGGCCATGGGCACAGCCGATCAGGAATGAAAGGGTTACTCCGGCAATTTATGACATGGTTGAGTATTGCCAACAAAAGCTTTATTCATTAAACTGTTTGCAAACCCGGCCAAGACAAGGATCGGTTGCAGCTTGACTTCCTGCCAACCACTTGTACATCAAGCGCCGCCTCCATTTGCCCAGATTATAGAGAGCGTCTGACAGAAAGCGTACACATCTAGCACCATGTATAAGACTGCAGAATATTGATTCCCCGGAAATCAGTAAGAGAGGAGTGAGGCCCTCCATTCCTCGTACACTGAAATATTCGCTTAGTATTAAACAGAATTCTGCATTCTGAAATGTCTCCTTTCTTCCAACAGTGTGTTTTCTGTGTATCCATCCCTGGGCGCTGTGAGCAAACACTCCAGTATCTGCAATATCTACTTCCTTTGAATCCCACTAACAAATGTGTTTATTTCCCATTTCTGCTCACAGATTGAGACATGTGGCGCTATAATAAATCTAACATAACACCGCTGGTGTATCTGCTATTTTAGCTGCCCTGGGAAATTAGGAGGCACTCAGGGCACCATATCTTCAGAGCAATTCCTAAATCTGTAAAGGATGGCTCTGCTGAGTTGGCATGTTTATACCAGTGAAGAGAGGTGGAGAAGAAATACAGGCAGACACTGTCGGCTCTACATCAGTAGCAGTTGGAGAAGGCGTCTAAATCATTTATTATTGCAGGTATTTGCACAGCACCATTGATTTATACAACGCTTTACATACATTTCATTCACAGTCCCTTCCCTCCAGGAGCTTACAATCTAAAGTATCTATTGCATATGTACACATGGTAAGGTCAATTTAATCAGGAGCCAATAAACCTGCCAGCATGTCTTTTGGAGTGTGGGAGGAAACCGGAGCACCCGGAGGAAACCCACACACGCAAACTATGGGCTAACCTGAATTCAAACCAGGATCATCAGTGCTGCAAAGCAGAAGTGCTAACCACTAAACCACTTACCTCAATGTTCCCCCTCTGTCTGCCCTGCAGACTTGGGATTTTGCCTGATTCTGAAGTAGTGACTGTTTTTCATGTTTGCTGACTGCACAGAAGTGATAGTTGGCGGGATTACTGTGCACATTACTGAACAAAAAGTCAGTTGTATATAAATAAAGCTCCAGCATCCACCAAACACTGACATAGCAGTTTTAAGCAGACTGCCAACTGCCACTATGCATCTTCAATTGTAATAAACACCTGACATTATATATTCAACCACAACACTCCAAATAAAACTTTATGGTTAAGTCCTCCCTCAAAATTTTATGGAAGTCTGTGACTCCCCACTGGAAGACTCACCCTTACTTCCTGTGCTGTGACATCCTGTCAGGGTATGACATGGCATCTCTAGGACAGGAAGTGAGGATAAATCTTTTCAATTAGTTCATGGACATCAGTAAAGACCTGCCAGGCATCTAAACAATAGTTCTGGCTGGAATAAGGCTAGCTTAGAATTCAGGCTTATTTACACTTTCAGTTAAACTACATTAGGGCTGCAACTAATTATTATTTTCATAATCGATTAATTGGCCAATTATTAATAGTATAAAAAACAAAGTTCACTTCAGACTAAAACTGCATGCACAATTTATTGCAGCCGCACTACACCGGAACGCACGGCATTGTGTTACCATGCATTCCAGTACGGGCGATCACACTGTGGGTGGGAGGCGCATTTGGGGTGCCATTGAAATGCATGGCACTGCAGCGGCAACGCAGAATCCGTCAGGCCAAAACTGAAAATTACTTTCCCACCTTTTATCATTTTTTTGTTTTTAAATAATTGTATTGTAAGCACATGGCGCTTGAAAAGCTTCAGCCCGGGAATGACGGCTGCCAGTGGCAAGATTCCCCAGACAGCAGCTGAATGTAAATACAGCAGGTAGGGGGCTAGTGCAATAGCCAGCCTGCTATTGGCAATTTCAAATTGCGATAGCCAATAGCAGGCTGGCTATTGCACCCACCCACTGCTTGCTGTGCCCTCCTCCCAGCATGAAGGAGAGAGCTAGGGGATACAACCAAGTAATCAATAATGAGAATTGTTGACAACTATTCTCATTAAGGATTATTATCGATTAATCGATTAGTTGGTTGCAGCCCTAAGCTCCATTCATAAAAACTTTGGTTTATTTAAATGCAGCAGAAATTATCTTGGGAAGTATAAACAATCGCTAAACTAAATGCACCTTACTGTGAGTAAATGCACAGTGTGAGTTATACCATTTTAAATCATTAAATGCATTTTTATGCAATTCAAAATGTCCTATAAATGCATGTCACTGCCAGTGCGAATGAGGCCTTAGTATGTATGTACTATGTGAGCTCTCCTACACTATAAAAAAAACTCAAAAAACTATGAAGTTACTTTTAGAGCCTCTGAATAATGGTGGCTTATATACCTGTTGCCCTTGCCTTCTCTACAGTCCCAGGAGATCAAGAATGACCGTCCTGCAAAGCGCTGGTGTCACAGCATCCAGCATTAACAGAGAATTATTGCACACAGTGTGGAACTAAAACAATGCTTTAAAATTAAAACAGAGGTTATTTGGCCTTTTCAGACCCAGGGGGCAGAGATATGAGTTATCAGTTATTAAATGGGCCCAAAGCAAATTGCCCTGTTTGCACTTTTATTAAAACTGCCACAATATTCAATGGCTCCTGTGGCTTTAATCAAAGAGCAGTACGCTAAGTATTTTTCTGTGGGCTACGGTAGCCAGCTCCCCCTTCCTCTTCCTCCTCGCTTCCGAACATGAGGGGGTGCGGCGGAGAGAGAATAGGAATGCAGTTTGGCACTGAGCGCAGGAAAAGATGAACTGCTCCTGATCCTCTGATTGCGGCTGACCAGCCATTGGCAGCCAGGGGCGCGATCCTTTGTTCTTCCCAGGCAGGAACATAAGAAACATATTAAGAGATTAGAGAGAGGAAGAGAGATCCAGTTTTTCACTGCACAGCTCACTTCTCACATCACACTTCCAAAATGAGACAAAGTGACAGGAGGCAAGCCCGAGAGTTACATGTAAATATGCTTATAGCTCAATGACACTTCAGGGCTTGTTCACACCAAATCCGGGCCAGATCTGCATGAGTTTCTGCACATGAAGTGGAGTGTGTTTTGCTGCGTTTTTGGCACGTTCCGGGCCGGTTTATTTTTTTTGCATTTTGGTGCATTCCGGAACAGAAAAAATAGGGCATGCTGCAATTTTTTCATATGCTCTGGAACTGAACGTGGTGGTGTGAACGAGAGCCCAAAATACCATTGGAATAAATTGGGTGCAGTTTTGATGCATTCTGTAACTGCGCTGCATCTGCTCCGCACTTGGTGTGAACAAGCCCTTAGAGACAACAATCACCTTTTTCTTGTAAAGCCAGTTTATGGGTTCCCTAAGCCTCCAACACTCATATAAACATGTGGAAGAATACAAATGTACACTCTTGTCCTTAGCCTGTCATTGCTGAGCAGGTCTGCACCAATAAAATAAACTGTGGTCCCATGAATGACCAGGGTCTGTTCTTCGTGTGTGTCAGAATGAATGATGGAATGTTGGGGACGGAGCACAGACAAAAGCACATCTCCCAGCAATCTTCACTTATTAAAGCAGGGCTGGCACACACATATAACAATCCCGGGTGCCTGGTTTGCATATTAGCTCTTCCCACTTTCCAAAATGGAGACAAACTTCTTAAAGCCAATCTGTCGTTAAAATAACAATGTCCCTTGCAGAGACAGTACAGAACAAGGCCTGGTAAGTCAGTAATGGTAAAAACATCAGCTGTACAGACCACAGGCAATACTAGTGACTGGACCTCTGCCCTTTGATTGCTTTTTTTGGGTACAGCTTCCAGAGTTCAGGTCCTCTCTAGATTTGCTGTTCATGCTTGAGGAATACTTCCTGATCATCACAGTTCTGAATAGCTAGAAGTGCACTGAATACAATGCGCTAAAAGCCACGTAATTATATGTGCATAGCAATAATTATGTGCATATAATTCTGCACACTGCTCATCTGCAGGGATCTACTTACATTGTTGAGGTACAAAAAGAGTACAGGGTAGGTTTATAATTCGGTAAAGTATTGTCACCAAAATGACAGCCCCCCCTACCTACTCCAGCTTTGGGGGGGAATTAAATGATTTAAAAAAAATATATATCAAGCAGTTCCCCTAATATTTGAATAAGACCCCTATCCAGGCATGTAACCTGGGTTGCCAGGAAAGTGAGGGTAGATAGTATGAAGCCCCCTCCTTCCTCTACCATACCAGGTCACAGGGCAGCCATCAAAATTTTTTGGCCCCTTACACGGTTTTACGCCGGGCAAAAAAAAAGTGAGCCAATGCGGGCAGTGCGTTCCGGCAGAAGCGGACCGGAACGCACTGCTTATGGTGTGAACTAACCCGAAGTGACCCGCTGGACGCAGGAAGTCGTGACCCTGCTGGGCGCAGGGAGTCGTGACCCGCTGGACGCATGGAGTCGTGACCCGCTGGACGCAGGGAGTCGTGTCCCGTGGGACGCAGGGAGTCGTGGCACGCTGGATGCCGGGCTTAATGACGGGCTGGATGGAGGGCTTAATGACGCGCTGGGCTTAGTGACGCACTATTATTGAAAAAAGGTGGGTTCCCAGATTTCACCATAAGCCCCCCACCCATTTTACTATTACTAATACCTCCTTTTTATGGTGCACAGATGTCAACATAAAAAAATATAGAGAACCACTGTTTAATGTCTTGCACACTAACAGATAGCGCCATGCTGTGCCTCTCTTCATAGAAGCCCCATCTGTCTCTCTGTCTAGGAAAGCAGCACTCAAAACCATGCTGGCTGGCTGCCGGTGTCAATAAATCCTGAACGGAACGAAAGTGCTGAAAACCAGGCAATGCAGAGGAGATAAACAATACATATTCCATCTGCTCATCCAACATCCTTTTCCGAGAGGCAAAAAGACAACATCCGACAGTGCGGCTTCCTGAGGACCTCTAAATTCACTGAGCGGATTGATTGCACCAATCCATGGTTTTACTATGGGTGGTAAAGAGCAATGTGTAATGTGAAGTCACAGAACAACCAATCAGCTGCCAACATTCCATTCGAATCAAATCAAAAGTAGGATCTAATTGGCTCTTTCCATCTGCATTGCCCATGTGCACTTGCATTGTTGGCTTTCTCAGAGCCGAAAGGCAACTGTGGCAAAACACAGATCTCCTTTTATTTGCCCACTTCCCCAGTATTATCCTTTCTCGTCTGCTTTAACAAGACAACATGCTGCAGGTTTCATGTGGCTGAACTCAGACTTTTGTTTTTACCACAATCAATAAAAGGCAGATTGAAAAACAACATCCATTTTGAGAGAGAGAGGAGAGAGAGAGAGAGAGGAGAGAGAGAGAGAGAGGAGATCAGTGACATTAAACGATATCCCCCCCTCCGCCCCATGCTAGTGTAAGGACTTCAAGCACGCTGCCTCCATTGACTTACCAATCGCGGCCGCCTGGATGGGAAAGTGCAGCGGAGACGCAGGTAAGTTTAAACCTTTTTCATTACTTTTAAAAAAAATGTTTTTGCATATATCCATGGCTTGCTAGCATTAGATATATGCAAACACCCCATGAGGGTTTAAATATCCTTTAAGCGCATCTAAACCAATTAGCAAAAATGTAATATATTGCAGTTTACTAATCCTTAGATGTAGTTGCTGCATTAGTTTTCTTTTTCATGCTTTTTTTCCTTTATTTTCACCTGTTGATCCAGCCAGTAAGTCTTATTTTTCAACTTCCGTTGACAGATAAAACTGTCCAGCAAAAGTGACAGAGAGGGTTGAAACAACCCGCTTAATACTGACAGAGGTGCTTACAATGGTGAAAAATTAAACTGTTGCTGTAACTGCTTAAAACGTGTTAGCTGGAGTTCAGATTATATTTGTTAGTCAAGTTCATTTAAATCTGCTACAACATCTAACACTGCGGTCTCCACAGGGTGACAATGCTGCTGTCCAAGGGTGGCTCCATTGCTCTCCAAAGAGTGAGGCCACCCTAAAGCTGGCCATACACCTATAGAGTATCTGCAGATGTTCTGTGGTCAGATAGAAAAAGTGCAACAGATTCCTCCATCTACGCTAAACTGTGTGGATGGAGGACTCTCCCACTGGGCCAAGCTTCAGTATCTTGCTAGTCGGCTACTGACAATTGTATTATGAGGAATAAAGTGCACCTGTGCCCAGAATATGGACATTAGGGTTTTTACATACTGTTAACAAGCCGTAGAAAAAAATATAAAGTTGGGATCACTGGGAGCACAGCGTTAAGGCAGCCCATTTTTTGAATGGGCTGCCTAACACCCCCAAAAAATTATAAAGCGTTATTGTATGTTGCGGTGCACTGCAATGTTGGCAAAGTTCGTTGCGGCACCATGGAGCAAGAATGGCACCAGATCGCACCAGCGCGTGTAAAATGCATTACAGTGCATTACCACAGTGCAATGGAATAAGTTCTTAAACAAGCCATCAATGACCTCTCTAGCTGCTCTGACTCTGAGGTGGAATTCAGTTGGCTTAGAAACGCCTGATGTTTGTTTAGGTTAGAAGGCTGGCAGGCTGCCAGGATTCCGGTGCAACAGAAAGCTATTAAGAAAGGAGCTGAAACTTCAGTGCTTATGTCGTGAATATTGCAGATTAATTTCTCCACAATGCCTATAGCTACAGAGGTGAATGAGAGTCTGTTTAAAAAGCTTTTACTGCTTTTTGAGAATGTAAAAATATATAAGTGTGCTTAGTATGGGCACTGGGTTACTTTGAACCCACCGTGTGACTTTTGTCTCCTGTAGCCCTCTCTTCTTCTTGCCATCTGCAATGGAACATTAGAACACTGCATACCTTCTACTGTTAGAGTTTTAAGCAGTTTTGCTCTCTCGTCACCCCTTCACTGTCCTCATCATCATTATTCCTTCAAATAAAGAATTAGGCTGCATATTGCGAGCAGGTATCAGCACCCTGTACAGGGGCGACATGAGAAACAGGACAAGCTTCATACTGATCACATATCAATCAATGGCACAAGCTTCCTGCTCCACTATCATTCTATAATGTCCGGGAAATGTGAAACCGAGCCAGGAGCCACAATAAACTAAAGGACATTTCACAGCCTGCAAACTCAGAGGCGGTAATTTCAATTGATCTCTGCTGACTGAGCAAAACTAAACTATTGTGGGGCATACTCTTATACATAACAGACGACGGACAACACTCTGCTTTATTATATTTTGTTTTGACCATTATTAAAAGCACACTCGTAAAACATCAAATAAAAAGAAGATTGGAAATCTGGAGATGCATACAGGAGACACATCATACCTGCTCAGTCCTTCATCCAGGCACCCATTCATTTCACACCTTTGAGTCAATAATCTGGGCATCTTAGAACCCCATCTTGTAATGTAAAAGAGACATTCCCAAACACACCCACGGCAGGCTCCTTGCTGTCTCTCATATACATATAAAAGTGACAGAACTAAGAAAGTTCATATTGCCACCAATCAGATTAAAACCTTCCTTGAACATCTAACTAATTGGTGATGAAGCCAGGAACATGCTACTTGAGAGCCACTACATTTCCTTTCCTTCCTCCAGTTAAGAGGCTTCTGCAGTAGCAACATCCTAAAACCATTTGGCAATGGTAGACATTGATAACATGGCATCAGACATGGGGGTGAGGGGGCATGTGGTGCTGGGGTGAGATGGCAGCAGACATTGAGATAACATAGCAGGATACGAAGATGGTATTAATAAGAATGGCAGACTCAAACCTGCCTTACAAGTCTGCACTCTTTAAAGCCTGCTTAGTGTTTTGCCCCCATTGTAAATACAGGGGGGAAAAAGGGGTATACTGTCTATATCAGTGGTTCTCAACCCGTGTAACCTCGGGACCCACATGTTTCCTTGGTCATTAAGGCGTGACCCAAAAATGATTTCATTTCTGAAACATTTAAATTTATTACACAAAACAACTTGTGCAGTATTCAGCAACATTATATATATATAT
>NW_017306777.1:1023480-1026434 GCF_000935625.1 Nanorana parkeri | reverse complement strand
CCCCAGCTTCTGCACTGACAGAGGACAATATGACAGGGGACACTGATGGACATTATTTATTCTGAGCCCAGTCTGTGTAATAACATTAATTGTGTATTTTATTAACATACATTATGACAGGGGACAGTGATGGATATACATGATGAATATTATGTGGGCTTGGAATGCATAATATCCATCAGTGTCCCCTGTCCTGCCACAGTGCACATCTCCCTATCTGCCTGCCTACCTTTCTCTGATTCCAGCCGACTGAACTATCTGGACTGGAGAGTACAGTAGATACAGCGGCGGATTGATATCTACTGTACTCTCCAGTGCAGGCCGGAACTATAACTTAATTGTTGGGAGCCGCGGCTCCTGATATTATTGCGCCGGCCCGAAAGTGAGGAAATAGTCCCCTCTCTCCCCGGGCCATACCACTTTATCGGAGAGCCTGGGGGAGGCCAGGAGAGAGGGGACAGTTTGACATGAGGTTCCACAGGCTGAACCACAAATTCCCCCTCTCTATTCAGTCTCAGGCCGGTCTATTCAGACATGACGCCGCGACCCACTGCAGAGGGTGTCGCGACCCACTTTTGGGTCGCGACCCACGAGTTGAGAACCACTGGTCTATATGTACATGTTAAGGAAAATAATATGACATCCTTCATACTTCAGGCAGACTGAGTTATGGAAAATGGAGGATCAGAAACACTGTGTTACTGCCAGTATACAGAACAAAACATTGTCTACCAATTCAAGGTTGTTTTTCCTTTATTATGTCATATACTCTGGATCTGCTGGGAACAATATCATTATTATTATACAGGATTTATATAGCGCCAACAGTTTGCACAGCACTTTACAAAATGGAGAGAGACAATACAGTTAACAATACAATTTAAATTCAGGTTACAATCAGCAATAAACTACCAACCTCCAAAAGCAAGGGTATGTACTAAAGGAATTATAGGAATCAGCTGTCATTATCCACCAAAATTTACTAGTCTCAGAATGTCACAATATGCAGTAACCCACACCAACCAATAAGCAAGAAATCTCAGAGGAAAACAAACAATCTTTCCACCATAGAGTGACACTGAAAGTGTAAGAGATTTCATGCAAATATGGTGAACATTCACCCCACTATTTTATAACAAATATATATATCCTAATAGAAAATACACAAACTCTGTGCTGAATCCCATGCTTGTTCCTTCCTGCTGTCTGAACTGCCCATCACCATGACCACCACCAGTTTTGTAGTGTTCTTTGCTGCAGAATATGTTGTCAGTGTTATACAAATGAATGAATAATAATAATAATAATAATAATAATAAATAGTGTGCAACTGTGGTGGAAACATTGCACCTTCCTATGATGCAGAAAACGATGTGAATATTTTTTTGTTCTCTTTACCTCACTGCAGAATATATCAGAGCTTTATAAATGGTTAATATTGACTGCTGAGGGACATTAGAGTGTAAGCTCCTCCTGTACAGAAGCTGATGTGAATAGTTGAGTGTACTCTGTACAACACTACAGAACATGTCAGAGATACATAAATGTATATCTATAATAGTGTGTGACTATGGTGGTAAAATTAAACTTTAAAGTTCCCTGATATAAATAAAAACACAGAAATTACTTTTTTCGGACATAATGGCACAGCCTGGAGAGAATAGAATGTTTGTACTAACCGTAAAATCCTCTTCTTGGACTTCACTGGGGGATCCTGGGTCCCCCAATGGACGAGAAACCCTCCACCCCCCTCCCCTTTTTTTCCAATTAATTTCTAGGTACATGTACTTCCGAGCAACACAATGCTATAAAATAAGGTAGTTTTTGCCACAGCTGCTAGAAGTGCTCTGCCTGGCAATTCACACACAATATTATGTGTGCTGGAAGCTCTCATTTCCTGTCCTTACATTGTATTAGAGAACAGAGAGCCACACTCACACAAAGAGAAAGCAGCACTGGAGGGGTTGTCTTACCAGTAATTTAAATAGGTTATTGTTATGATAATGGAGAACTCTGTAATAATAATCTTTATTCCGCCCAAGATAATGAGAACTTCAGTAATACCCGACAGAACTAAATATGGAGATATACCATATTACTGGCCTCCTTCCATAATGGGTACAAGGGCTGAAAAGGCAAAGCAAGGCGAGTCATTAATGATGTCACTGCTGTACAGACACCAAAGCAAATGGGCTGAAACTGCTGGAGACATGTGGCATGGCCATTATTAGAGGGACAGCACCTGGGGTAATGGAGCCCGAGGTCTAATGAACAAGACACACCACAAAACAAAACTGGTGGTAACAAAATACATTTGTAGAGTCCGAGAAGAACTCTGCTCCCTTCACCATGCATAGGAGCATTTTGTGGATAGCTAACCTCAGACTTTGCAATGGACAAGACAGCACCAAGGTCCTGGCTGCAAGTTGCTTATTCTGCAGCCCCCTGTCCACGTTCTGCATGACAGGCCTCTGGCTGAAGCCGCAAAAGAGAATTAAAAGAAAATAAAAAGTTAAATATGGTCTGAGCTACCATGCGGGAATGTCAAAATCATTTTTTTTTTATAAATTCTTTTATTTATCTTTTTCGTGTTTTTTGTGGAGCAAACATAGAAGCGTATATAGCAAGCAGGGGAAACAATTCCCAACGTAGAAGCAGTGGACGCAGCCACGGAACAGATACAATGCAATAAAAAGAAAAATGGAGAATACATCATATTGCAAACTTTAAGCTTTCACAACCCTATGGTCAATAGACTTAATGAAGGCCCCCTTTGATCTTACGCCAGATCGTGTGCAGACTATGCTGTGGGTTCGCGGGAGGGTCGTGCGATCCCATCCCGGGTCCTCGCACATCTGAGTGGAACGCTCTAGGCGGAGGGGATACTGCCCACCTCCACCAGCTCAGCTCATTGCCCATCCATGGCATAACTCGGGTGGGTGATCCGCGAAAGG
>NW_017306777.1:1021846-1022580 GCF_000935625.1 Nanorana parkeri | reverse complement strand
AGGGCAACCCCTACTTTGATACGTAGCTTTGTACAAGTTTATGTAAGAATTCACTAGAGCCTTCCAGTCTGGTAAAGGTGCACTTTGCTTCCACCGTAAAATCACCAGCTTCCTGGCACAGTATAACAAAATTCCCATGAAGGTCTGTCTCGCAATAGTAGGTGCCAGTCGCTCTGTCAGTCCCAAAATACATGTGCTTACATCAGGATTAACGGGTGCATCAGCAAATTGTGACATGAAACTAGTGACCTCGATCCAGAATGGTCTGATTCGCGGGCAGGTCCACAGAATGTGGATTAGTCCCGCCGGCGAATCAGAGCACCTCCAACATTCAAAGCCACTGTCCCCATAAATGCGTGCTAGTCTTGCCGGAGTGTAGTATACCCTGTGTAGAATTTTAAATTGGATGAGCTTATCTCTAGCGGACACCAAGTGACCAAAGGGGTAGTCCCATACATCCTCCCAGTCCTCTTCCGTAAGTGTTGGTGCATCAATCAGCCAGGGGCCTTTGCATTTGAGCTCATGTACCAGTGACGTGCTAAACAGGTGCCTATACACCTCTGACAGCGTTTTGCGAAGGCCCTCTCTGCACAATAATGTCTCCAGACGAGACATCTGTACTACACATGACAACCCCCCAAATTGGCTCTGGAAGGCATGTTGCAGCTGTAGGTAGCGGAACAGATATGTCGTAGGAACTTTACATAGTTACATAGTATTTGAGGTTGAATAAA